>NC_056745.1:1436736539-1436989039 GCF_019279795.1 Protopterus annectens | reverse complement strand
AGTGATTACTGGGAAGCTCCTTCCCCAAAGGTGTATGTCACAATGAATGACAGCAGGATTGCCAAAGTAGGGCATTTGAAATGTACTGAGTGTGACTAGCCTATAATGCATTGCTCCCTACACAGACATTGAAACACACACAAGACATCCAGAACTGCCATGGGTGGGAATAGAACCCTATCAGGGTTCTAAATCACACTACAGCAGTATGCAGTTAAGGCACGTGCGACGGAGATTACTGGGTTACAACCTTCCCAGAGGTGTATTTCTAGGTGGATGACATCAGCAGCCTTGCCAAAGTTGAGCATTTGAATTGTAGGGAGTGTGACTACCCTAAAAAGCATTGCTCTCTTCACAGACAGAGTCAGAAAGACACACACACACATTTGCCAAGTCTGGGATTAGAACACTTACCTAAACGATTTATCATACTACAGCAGTACGCAGTTACAGGACGTGCTACGGAGATTACTGGAGTGCAACTTTCCCAGAGGTGTATGTCTAGGTGGATGACATCAGCAGCCTTGGCAAAATTGAGCATTTGAATTGTAGGGGGTGTGATTACCCTAAAAAGCATTGCTCCCTACACAGTCACACACACAAACACATGCACATTTGCCAAGTCTGGGATTAGAACACCTATCTAACTAATTTATCACACTACAGCAGTATGCAGCTACAGGATGTGCTATGGAGATTACTTGGCTACAACCTTCAAAGAGGTGTATTTCTAGGTGGATGACATCAGCAGCCTTGCCAAAGTTGAGCATTTCAATTGTAGGGAGTGTAACTACCCTAAAAAACATTGATCGCTACACAGACAGACACACACTTGCCATGTCTGGGAGTAGAACTCCTACCTAACTAGTTTATCACACTATAGCAATACGCAGTTATGGGACATGCCACAGAGATTATTGGGCTACAACTCTCCCAAAAGTGTATTTCACAGTGGATGACCTCAGCAGGCTTGTCATAGTAGGGCTATGGGGAGGGCAGTGTGTGAGCATGGGCCATAACCCATTCATCTAGAGGTTTACACACCACATACAGGCACACAGGGTCATACTTCACAGGTATATGTATACAGATGCTAGATGACACCTTCCTTGTACAGTCATGTTGCACAGCTAGCACGTGCACCACATAGTCTGTACTGCTGACAGATACCGGTGGCTAGTATCTACAGTGAGTGACATCTGAGCCTCATGTGGTTGTGGCCCTTGGGTTGTGTGCTGGGTGGGACAAGCCTGGATGACTCCATTTCACAGTCACCCTCTTCCACACATCTATGTACGTCTACCTTTGGCTTATTATAGTGTGTTGTTCTTAGATATATGTCTGTATTCCTGTCCACTGTGTGTGCAAAGCATGTGTGGTACATACTGAGGAGTGTCTGCACTAACATCTGTGACTGCCAGTTATGTCTGGTCCACCGGTGTTTGCAGACAGGGCCTTTATGTGTTTAAGTGTGTGAGCATGCCCAGTATGCCAGTCTGTATTGAATGTGTGGATCAAGTCCAGGTAATCTGTATTGCAGTGCTAACCTATGTGTTGTACACCTACAGGTAGCATACTGTTTCTGCAGGGTTTCTGTCAATCACATGGCATTGACTGTTACTACATTTCTACATGGGATGGGGGCACTCGTGTCTATTTCTACATTCTTACGCAGGATGGGGGGGCACACCTGACTGTTACTACATTTCTACGTAGGATGGGAGGGGCACACCTGACTAATTCTACATTTCTACATAGGCTTTGGGGGGGCACACCTGAGTGTTACTATATGTCTACATCAGATGGGGGGCACACCTGACACTTGTACACATTTGCTATGATTGTACTGGTATGTCAGGTACTCCATTTCATTCTGTAGTCCTACCTATCATGCTGCCTAGAGGCATACCAGTGTACGACAGTTCTTAGCTTTTATTTACCTACATATTAGTTTCAGACTTCCTACCCTTCAGAACTGACATCCCACTGCCTGACCTGCTGTCTTCTGTCTGTGTAGACCTCGGGGGGGTTACCCATAGGCATCATTCAGAGGCCATAGCACAGCCTTTGTTTGCATTTGTCTACACCTGTCCTACTGGCTGTTACTGTTGTTGGGTATGTGAACCCCCCTGACTTGCATGTGTGAGTCACTTACCTTGTGGGTGTCCCAGTATTGAGGGTGGTGCTGCAGGGCTGCCTATGTTGGATGCCCATAGTACACTCCCTACACATGGTTGAGCACAGGTAGTGTAACGTTTGGCATCCCTTTTACTTTATGTGAGAGTCAGAGAGAGTTGTCATTCTCTGGGTCCCTCCTGTGTCAGTGTATGTGCTATGCATTGCCTCTTTGCCAAGGCCAGGGCATACTGGGCACGCCTCTTCTGCTTACTGGGGCAGGCTCAGGTTGTTCCTCCTCCAAGCCACTCTGTGCCTGTGCAGGCCTTGGCAATGCTGGGGGGGCTGTGTGGCCCTGCCCTGTGCTGCTCCTGCTGTAGCTTTTTCTGCAGGATCATATTGTGTAGCATGGCACATACGAGGACAATTTGGGTACATGTAGCTGGTGAGTACTGCGAGGCTCCATTGAATGTGTCCAGGCACTGGAACCATGACTTGAGCATCCCAAACACATGCTCTACTATAATCCTGGTCTGTGCGTGTGCCTCATTATGGAGTACTTGTTCGGGTGTGTGTGCATTTCTGATGGGTGTCATCAGCCATGGCTCCAGTGCATATCCAGCATCCCCCACTAGGTGACCATGAGGGATGTCCCTATTGGCAAATCTCTGGTACAGCTGCATCAGATGCCAGGTGTGGGAATCATGATAGCTTCCAGGGCAGCCACCACACACATTCATTATTATGCCCTGACATTGCACACGACCTGGCAGTTGATGGAGGGGAAGCCCTTGCGGTTGATGTAAACCCTACCCCTCTTACCGGGTGGTGCTTTGATGCATATGTGCATGCAGTCTATAGCATCCACTACCTTAGGGTATTCTGCTATTAGGTGGAACAGTTGCATGTTGCTGGCCAACGCCTCACAGGTGTTGGGGAAATATACGTGCTCACCGACATGTGCTGACATTGCATCCAGGAACTGGTGGAGTAACCTGGATGCTGATGCCTGTGAGATCCCCATCATATCCCCAGTTGACCTTTGGAAGGTACCTGTAGCTAGTATTCTTAGGCCTGCACATACCTTGGTATCCACTGGGATGGGTTCCCCTCTGTTAGTTCTGTGTGTGAGGTGTGGTCGGCACAGCTCAACGATTTTGCTGTAGGAGGTCCCTGCCCATCCTATAGCACTCTACTATCTCCAGCTCATGTAGCCCCTGGTAGGTTACCCTGGGTCTGTACACTCTTCTCCATCTCCTCACTGTGGGTTGGTCGACAGCATTCCATCCTCACCACCCTCAGCCTCTTCCACAAGTTGTTGTAAGATAGCTATGGCAGCAACAATCATTTTGTTGTTGTGAGTGTTAAAAGCTCCCCAATTGTTTACACTGGTGGTGTAGAGTGTGGGAAAAACCAGAGGGGAAGGTGTTTGCATAGTTTATAGTAGGGTTCTGGGCTGGGCTGGCCTGCTGCCTGTGTAATTGGCTGATTTTGATACATTTCACCTGCCAGCTAAGCTAGTTCTCCTTGATTAACTTCCTAGTGCTGTTTTCCCTTCCCATTACCTTCCTGTTTATGCCCGTGTGAGTGCCACACAAACAGAGTGCTCAAATGCACAGTGCTGCTATTTCCTAGTTTAACTTCTTTTTTATTCCTGTAAAACCCAGTGTGCGGTGCGCACACCCGCTTAGGCTTTGTAAAGAGTGCTAGACAGGTTTAGACACACCCCCTAGCTTAGCTGTGCTAAGCTAGGAGCAAACCCAAGCCACAAGTCTCCAATCCATTTACAGTATGCCTGACACACTCCCCCATGATGTCACTTAACTCCTAGGCTTGCACTAAGCTATTCCTACTCTTACACTGTTGGGACCTGACTCACATGCTGGGGAAAAGTGGGATTCACTATCCTTCCCCTCATTTGCATAAGATTGCCTGCTAATACATAGTTACATGTCTCACACTGAGCCTCCCCCCTTAGCAACCACTACTCACTGGCCATGTTGTCTTCTGCCTGCCATTGACTTGCATGGTAGAATACTGATTTTAGTTAGAATGCTTCATTTCAGTTAATTTTGTTATTTTCCCCCAATCCCATTTGCGCACCGCTGCCCTATGCTTAAACAGCTGAGATTGGCTAAAAAAATAAATGTTGATTTCTTTTTTTAACAGTTTGTAATGCCAATGGCCTTATACTTGGCCATTGGCATGCTTACTACATGATATGAAGCCTTTATTTGGAGCTGTCACAGCTCCATTTTGGATTTTGCAGAAATGCACTCGGTTACTAACTGAGTACATTTCTACAGATAACACTAGTCCTGCACAGATGGTTGCAAGCTTCCTGGATTGCACAATCACCTAATTTGCATAGATTTCTCCTGCAAATGGGCTGATTTGCATGCAGGGGCTTAATCCATGTGGGATTAGTGCAGGAGCACTCGTGCACACCCCTACAGGCTGTTCCTGGATCACACGGCCGACATATTGCCTCCTTGAGCTCCTGCAAAAATCTTGCACACCGTGCAAACTATAGAGAATCTGGGGTTGGTCTTTTCAAAACAAAAAATTCTGTTGTGAATTCCATTTTTCTTATTATACATAATCATTGGCTGCTAGGTTATGCAAAGTAAGAAAACCCATCTTCACTTCTATAAACCCCACTTCTCATATTATGTCAGGATAAATAAGAACTGCTGAGTTTCATACTCATTTTATTACATCCTCTTTCCTTTTTGAGTTCTTCAATAATCAGCATTTGATACATATCTGAAAATATAGTCTATTGCTTGTAAGTATAATTTTTTCTATTTAGCTCATACTTGGACTTTCTCACTATGGACTACATTCTTCTATATTAATCTGTTTTCATCCTCTGTAAATACATCATGCTTCTTAGTGTTTCTTAGAACTATTCACATAATCTGATATTACCAAGTCAACTGTTGCAGATATTTGCATATTTAAATAATATTTTATTCTTATGCTTTATAATACATTTGCTGTTAACTTACATATATTTCTGTTTAGCCTACTGAATTTTGACTATTTAATATATAATAATAGAGTATAGAGAAGAGAAATGAAATGTGGTGCTATACACCACAACCTTTTCATTAGCTGAATGGAATTTGGCTAGATTTGCATGTTCAATGCATGCTTGATGAAACAAAAAACATTGTCTTCCTTAATTATTTTATGTGCAATTTGCATGAAAATTAAACTTTCAGTATGATAGTGATGAGATCTTGCCTCTACAGTAAAGCATTGACTATTTTTGCTAAGAGACTGGGGATTTTATCTACTGGGATGCTAATGTGGCTTGCAATATGTGATGGTCCCTACTCCAGGCCAGTAATCAAGGAGCCTCAATCCTCACCACTGATACAAGTGAGGGGCAACCACTAGGAACAAAAATGGATACACAATGTATTTTTAGATGCAGCACAATTTCCCTTAAGAGTGCATAGGAAGCACATTCTAGACCTGGGGCTGGACTCTCTTTCTCTCTCTCTCTATCTCTCCAGGCCTCAAACAAGACTCCACACTGACCAATTTGGAGTTCTGTGTCCCTGTTTCAAGTAGCTGAAATACACACTTGGATATTTGATCTTCACACATAGACACACACACACACACACACACACACACACACACACACACACACACACACACACACACACACACACACACCTAGAAAAGGCTGGCACAGATTTACCAGCTGTGCCTCCTCTGCTCAGACTATAAGGTAATTACGCTGCCACCAGTCAGCTTCCCTAAGGCTCTTACACGTGTACCCAATTATACTGAGTAAAATTAATACTAATGGAAATGGTAGAGTTTGACCAATGCAGCAAGGCTTTCAGGAGTGGCCACAGTGCCACTAAAATTAGCATAAGTACTCTTAAGATGTTAAAAAGTATTCTCTAAAAGATCAGCAACAAAGGTAAAAAAATATTTAATAATAAATAATAAAACAGAAAACATGAGAATACTGAATGTCTAGTTACAATAAACACCAGAGTTTCAATCACATGAAATATTTAAAAAATAACGCAGTTGAATAGATTCACACAGATGCAGAAAAATAATACTTAACTCATTTCACTATATTTTCCTGACTGACTAAATAATTACTGTTCCCTAGTGAAGCTTCTTACTACAGCAAGACAAGATGAGGTGTGAGGTTGTGTGAGATATCTGTGAGAGATTTTTTCCTGTCAGGGTCCGAAAAACAAAATGTTGCTGTGAGAGTCCCATCATATCTGACACTAATATCTAAAGAATCATTTCAGTACTGGTTATAGAATGACATCACACCTGGTCACCTAACTCTGGTGCAACACACACCGAGCTAAAAATAATTTTCAAAAACTTCCACCCTTCCAGGGTAGCAATTAGTTCACCCCTAAGGGCAATACAGTAAGATTCCTAGTCCTGGATTTCCCAGACAGTTTTTTTCTCTGACTGCAATCAGACCTGTAAGATAAAATCGTTATGGCCTAAACCAACTGATTTAATTTTCAGTCTGTTTTTCAAAATTAGCTGGACTGAGATTAACCTCTTCTCTTACAGAATTCTGTGTTAAAACATATATATTTAATCAGTTATAATAATACTGTCTGTCGTACATGTATATCTCTTTTCTATCCAGCAGGACCCACTGTTGATGCATTTTTAACACAAGCAACTTTGCAAATGCATTTGTAACACATACATCTGTACAAATCAGTGTGATAGTCAAATGACATAAAATTCTTTACAAAACTCCAGCTAGTTATGCTGGCATATGTTACACATGCACTGCCCTACTCTCCATGGGCCAGATGGCACTACCTCATATCATCACATTGTACACTTTCTGAGCTCAGCCAGTAATATAATCTTACCTTGAACTTGAAGATGAAGGCAGGTTAAGAATACTTTCTGCCCATAATCTAGTAACCCTCACTGCACCTTAACTTTTTATTCACTACTTTTTGTTTCCTTTGTCTCTCTGTCTCATGGGATGGGATATCCCCCTCAAGAACTGAGCCAATGCTGACATTTTGGGCACCTCTTATTAATATCAATGTATGCCTTGCATTAAAGTTGGTTAAGACTTGAGAATAATTGTGAGAAAATACCAGATTATCAACATGTGGTCCATAGACATTTCCATGAACAAGAACACCTACTGTGTCTGTAATAATATCAAGATCAACCTCCTTAGTGTATGTGTGTCATGCACAATAAACTTCTGCATGAGCTTATAAGGAAACAAAATGTTATCCCCTGCCCTAGCCTTGACTGTGTTACAATGGTTTGAAAATAGAATTCTGTCACAGTTTAACTCAACAAGAAGACACAGTTTATTCACCTTACTTGCATGGGCAGCCACAATAATTGGATGGCCAGCCTAAAATTTCCCCTGGTCTATCTTTCTTTGGACTCCTTCAGGCTGGGGGGTTGCATATGTTTTACTGACTATGCTAATGGTCTGCAGACTGATTGCTTGGTACTTACCTATGAGACTGCAAGCCTATGAACAGTGTAGTGTCTTGCAAATACAGGAGCTCACAAGGAAACATAATAATAGACGTAACCACTACTTTTTGCTCATGTAATCTCCATAAAATCTTATATTTCTAATAACAGCTGAAAAAAGATTGATCTTAAATTGTCCTTTAGGCAGAACTGATTATTTTTTTGCACAGAAAACAAAATTAAAGTCTTCAATATGTCTCTAGCAACTATACAAACAAATTATCGAATCCCCTACCAAGTTACTAGAAAGACTGAAAGTATCAACTCAAAAAAAAACTACAACATACATTCACAATAACTTTAAACTACCTACCATATAACACAGATGGAGATGCAACCAAGAGGAGTGTTTATCACTTGATTATTTAACAATAATTTAGTATGAATACTGAATTCTGTGCAACAAAAGGCTTCAAATAAGAAAAGGAAATTAAAAGAATAATGAAAAAGGCATTGCTATTCATAATTTACAGCTGGACACTCAAACAAAGTAACTTTTCCTCAAATGTTACACTGCAAATAATAAGTTCCTATATAGAGTAACAGAGAGAAAAATGTCCCAGCTCTAAACAGAACTAATGTTATCATCGAAGACATAGTTTTGCAGAAAATAAATTTATTGTCTAATATCTAGTATGCCTCTGGCTAATGACTGCTTTATAGAGATGTTGCCTTATTTGGACTGCCCTGATGGCTGAAGCTTCTGGAAGTTCACATCTTTTTAATGGTGTTGAACTACCTCTTGCTACTTCAAACCTCTACTGTCTTATTTATGTGTCTGTTCCATGTTTTAAACTTAAATGATATTAGAAGTATTTAAATGAAGACTTAACTATGTGGGTGATTTTTCTAGTCAATTGAGAGTTATTTTTCCATTGGATGGATTCTTTAGTGCCTTTATTATTGTTGATACCCACTGTCATTTCTCACTTGGGAGTTATACCTCTCAACTATCCAGATTTTTGCTTCATATTTTTGGTTTGCTCCTCATTAAATCTGAAGTTTTTCTGGCAAATCACTGAGGATTGAATTTACTAAATAATGACATACATTTGCGTTTCAGACTTTGTATCAGAAAATGCATGCTAACAACAATCCTGTTTGTCTAGCAACTTTCTTAAGTTTATTAGAACAATATTTAATATCTGTTGCTATTTTTAGGGTTTTGTTTCCCCATTATTTTAGGCATTGTACAGATTTTTTGTAGTAAGAGGTTGAGAGGTGTGACTGGGAGCATATTGTTCTCTATGTGTTTGTCTTGTCTCCCTCTTGGATACATAACTAGGCCTGGCCTGCATTCTGAGAGGTACTGAGCATGCCACTGATGCAGGTAGATTACACTTGAAGTACATGGTGAAAATTGTTTTAAAAGGATAGTATCAGCCTTTTCTTTGATATACAGCACTGCTGAATACTTCACGGTAATGAATACATTGTTGTAACACCTCTTACAGAAGGTGCACCCTCCTACAATGACATTATATTTGACATTTAGCTCTGCTGCCATATCATGTAACAGATATATTGGAACCCTATCAAAGGAAATCCAGCTCTTTGCTTTTGCTACTTCCAGAAGTTGTTCTCTATTTTCATAATTTAACAAAGTCAATGGTTTTACCTGAAGTGTGCTGCATATCTTGAAAGGTATATGCACTGATCAGTGTGCTTTCTTTACTAACATATGTGGGGGCAAATTTAGATTTAATGCTTTTAGTTGGACATAAATTAGGCATGTCACTATGTAATTTCCTTCTTTGACCTTAGCAAACAAAACCATTAAATATTACTACACTATTATCTCATCTCCAGATCTTTAAATCTGGATTGTAATTACTCAATTAAATCCTCATGCTATCTGAATGCAGCAGTGGTTTCTAGAGCCTCTGTAGAATGAATTTAAACCAATGATTCCTGAAACTTTCATTTGTAATACTTGAATTTCCTATGCATCCTTGACTACAGTTATCTTAAATTTCAACAGTTTATCAAATATTTTGAAGATATATGCTTTTAAACTGTTTAGTTTTGTACCTGCGAGGCCCAAACTATCAAGTATCAGCCTGTTGACATCATTCTACTACTGACAGTTGTTAAGTAAGGTATACAATCAGCTCAGATTATGTAGGCAGTTAGGATGCCAGACCTAAGTTATACAAAATTAAGTCAGGTACTACTGCTCTTAACCCCTTAGCCAGAATTTTATTAACATCTAGGTACATTGTTGCAAATCTGAAGACCTATTCCTGATATTTTCAGCAAGGTGTCATTGCATTGTGTTCATGCATCAGTGAGCCAGACCAGCTGTACAATGTATTATATAAAACTAAGGTAAACTCACTAAGAGGGCATAAAGCCTACAGGTTATGCACATAAATAGCAGTACTGGAGGTTTAGCAATTAATTCAGTTTTGCAGCTGATTAATGGGTTTGAATATGTTGTTTCAAGGGTCTTATTTTTTCTCCACCATTTTGAAGGTAGGAGAATTTGCAGTCATGCAAAAACCTGTTTGTAACCCTGACTCCATTCAGGTTTGTGAGTGCTACAGAGTACCTCTGGATGTTGCTTTATAGTAATACAAAGAGTGCTAGAAAAAAATTGTGAACAGCCCTAGACAGACATGGAGAGTAATGATTTAAAGATTGTTTCCCACATCTGTTTTAGTATTTTTTTGTTTGTTTGTTTGTTTTTGTTCTGTCAGCTTTTAGGACTTTAAACTTTTGTTTATTTATTTATCATTTCTTCATCTGGTAGGTGGACTGGTCCACTGACTCTGGCTATAACCTAAGCTCAGTGAGCAGTACACCTACAATATAAAAAAACAGAAAAAGCATAGAAATAAATTTACAGTTAGGATAAAGCAAGTCAAAGCAAACAAAGTCTATATACTAGTAAACTGGCAATAAATAAGAGTTACCAACAAGTAAAACACACTGACAAAAATAAACATTATAAGCAAGATGTGTATGCATATAAACAATAGGAATTGCATCAGCTAATTTGCAGTGACATGCTAGGATTCAGGCACAAAGGCATTAATGTGTCAAGTACTGATAGCCAAACTGTTAGCGGGTATTAACTATTGGCACTGTAGCAGGTGCACCAGACTGCCTTAAGACAGCAATGTTGAGAGTGTTTAAAGGACTCAAGTGTATCTTGGGTTTTTTCTTCCTTGGGAAATGATTCCAAATGGCAGGACCTAGTTTAGAGAGTGCTATTTCTCTAATAGCTAGAAAAATTCGAATAAAAATGCACATTAAACAGTAAGCTACTGCATCTAATGAATGAGAAGGAGATCAATGTAAAAGTCATTACTGTGGTAGAAGATGTTTGTAATTGACTATCAAATAAATAAAATAAATATTCCAAAAGGTAATATGTATACAAAATCAGAGGCCCAGTTTTTCAAAAATTGTGAAAAGCTCTGTCATCTGACTAGATTTCATACCTTATCAACCACTGAAGACATTGTTTTTTGGGTTCTGACTAGCAGGGCTAAGAGTAATAAAATAATGACAATGTTTGAAAGCTTTGTATATCAAAATTGCAACTGCAAGATGGAATATTTAAGCATCTCTAATTTCCACAGCAGACTACTTAAACATTTGTTCATTTTTAAGAAACTAACTCCTAAATGTATATGGTGTCTATAAAAATCCTGTTTCTCGGGAACACTTCTGAAATAGTAAATTTTACCCCTGATAATGTCTTTACAGAATGTATACAACATGGATACTTTTACTTTATATTTTTACCCACCAAAGAATATTGAGTAAAACCCAGTGATATAGTCAGTTCATGCATATTAACCAAACTCATAATTATGTTTTTCATAGGGAGAGAGCTAGCTGATATGATGGACAGAAGGAAGGTTGGTATATTGTGTGTGCAAGAGACCAGATGGAAGGGGAGTAAGGCTAGGTGTATCGGAGGTGGGTTCAAATTGTTTTACCATAATGTGGGTGGATGGAGAAATGGCGTAGGAATTATTCTGATGGAACAGTATGCTAATAGTGTTTTGGAGGTGAAAACAGTGCCGGATAGAGTAATGCTTATGAAGATGGAAATTGATGGTGTAATGATGAATGTTGTTAGTGCATAAGCTCCACAAGTTGGGTGTGCAATGGATAAGAAAGAAAAATTTTGGAGTGAATTGGATGAAGTGGTGATGACTGTACCCAAGGGTGAGAGAGTGGTGATTGGAGCAGATTTCAATGGGCATGTTGGTGAAGGGAACAGAGGTGATGAAGAAGTGATGGGTAGGTATGGTGTTAAACAAAGGAATGTAGAAGGTCGGATGGTAGTGGATTTTGCGAAAAGGATGGATATGGCTGTAGTGAATACGTATTTTAACAAGAGGGAGGAGCATAGGGTGACATACAAGAGTGGAGGAAGATGCACACAGGTGGATTATATCTTATGTAGGAGGGCCAGTTTGAAGGAAATTGGAGACTGTAAAGTGGTGACTGGAGAAAGTGTAGTTAGGCAGCATAGGATGGTGGTTTGTAGAATGACGGTGATTAAGAGGAGGAGGAGGAGTGTGAGGGCAGCACCAAGGATCAAATGGTGGAAATTGAAAAAGGGTAATTGTGAGATGGAGTTCAGGGATTAGTTAAGACAGGCACTGGGTGGCAGTGAAGAGTTACCAAATAGCTGGGTAACTACAGCAGAGCTAGTAAGGGAGACTGCTAGAAAGGTGCTTGGTATCACATCGGGACAGAGGAAGGACGACAAGGAGACATGGTGGTGGAATGAAGAAGTACAGGGGAGTATACAGAGAAAGAGGTTGGCGAAGAAGAAGTGGGATTGTCAGAGAGATGAAGAAAGTAGACAAGAGTATAAGGAGATGAGGTGCATGGCAAAGAGAGAGGTGGCGAAGGCTTAGGATAAGGCGTTTGAAGAGTTGTATGAAAGGTTGGACACTAAGGAGGGAGAAAAGGACCTATACCAATTGGCTAGACAGAGGGTCTGAGCTAGGAAAGATGTGCAGCAGGTAAAGGTGATAAAGGATAATGAGGGAAACATACTCACAAGCGAGGAGAGTGTGTTGAGGAGATGGAAAGAGTACTTTGAGGGGTTGATGAATGAAGAGAATGAGAGGGAGAGAAGGTTGGATGATGTAGGGATAGTGAATCATGAAGTACAATGGATTAGCAAGGAGGAAGTAAGGATAGCTATGAAGAGAATGAAGAATGGAAAGGCTGTTGGCCCAGATGACATACCTGTGGAAGCATGGAGGTGTTTAGGTGAAATAGCAGTGGAGTTTTTTAACCAGATTGTTTAATGAAATCTTGGAAAGTGAGAGGATGCCTGAGGAATGGAGAAAAAGTGTTTTGGTACCGATTTTTAAGAATAAGGATGATGTGCAGAGCTGTAGTAACTACAGAGGGATTAAACTGATCAGTCACAGCATGAAGTTGTGGGAAAGAGTAGTGGAAGCAAGGTTAAGAAGGGACGTGATGATTATTGATCAGCAGTATGGTTTCATGCCAGGAAAGAGCACTACAGATGTGATGTTTGCTCTGAGAGTGTTGATGGAAAAGTACAGAGAATGTCAGAAGGAGTTGCATTGTGTTTTTGTAGACTTAGAGAAAGCATATGACAGGGTGCCTAGAGAGGAGTTGTGGTATTGTATGAGGAAGTCAGGAATGTCAGAGAAGTATGTAAGAGTGGTACAGGATATGTACGAGGGTAGTGTGACAGCGGTGAGGTCTGCAGTGGGAGTGACGGATGCATTTAAGGTGGAAGTGGGGTTACATCAAGGATCAGCTCTGAGCCCTTTCTTATTTGCAATGGTGATGGACAGGTTGACAGACAAGATCAGACAGGATTCCCCGTGGACTATGATGTTTGCAGATGACATTGTGATCTCTAGTGAGGGTAGGGAACAGGTGGAGGTGACCCTGGAGAGATGGAGATATGCTATAGGAATGAAGGTCAGCAGGAATAAGACAGAATATATGTGTGTGAATGAGAAGGAGGATAGAGGAATGGTGAGGATGCAAGGAGTAGAGGTGGCGAAGGTGGATGAGTTTAAATACTTGGGGTCAGTAATTCAGAGTAACGGTGAGTGTGGAAGAGAGGTGAAGAAGAGAGTACAGGCGGGATGGAGTGGGTGTAGGAGAGTGTCACGAGTGATTTGTGACAGACGAGTACCTGTAAGAGTGAAAGGGAAGGTCTACAAGAGGGTAGTGAGACCAGCTATGTTATATGGGTTGGAGACAGTGGCATTGACAAAAAGGCAGGTTTTTGAGCTGGATGTGGTAGAATTAAAGATGTTAAGATTTGCACTGGGTGTGATGAGGGTGGATAGGATTAGGAATAAGTATATTAGAGTGTCAGCCCAGGTTGGTAGGTTTGGAGACAAAACCAGAGAGGCACGTTTACGTTGGTTTGGACATGTGCTGAGGAGGGATGTTGAGTATATTGGGAAAAAGTTGCTAAGGATGAAGCTACCAGGAAACAGGAAAAGAGGAAGGCCTAAGATAAGGTTTATAGATGTGGTGAGAGAGGACATGCAGGTGGATGGTGTGACAGAGCAAGATGCAGAGGACAGGAAGAAATGGAAACAGGTGATCTGCTGTGGTGACCCCTAACGGGTACAGCTGAAAGAAGATGATGATAGTGAGTACTTAAAATCATAGTTTCATAGGTTTATAGGAGAATACTAGGCTATCATCTCTGGTGGGACTTTTTAAGCTGAACTATGTTACCTATGGGTCACCTACCTATGTTATACCATAGGTGTTTAAATGAAAATAATTTTCATTTGTAAAGGATTAATTACTAGGGTCACACCTTTAGTATATTCAGGGACCCTACTGAAAGGCAGGGTGCTTAAACACTGCCGCTGTCCAGTACAAGGATAGAGGTCAGTCCTGGGTACATTTCCTGTTTTCTACCAATTGGTCTAAATTACATTTGAATAGGGACATGGATAGGCTTTGTTTTATGTGGATAGGAAGTCTGCTCCATAGTAGTTGTATCCTCTATTTTATGCACTTGCCACTCATAATTGTGTTTATGTTGCAGAAGAGGTTCAGGTCTCTGGACTGGGTGTTCCTAATACCATTTGGCGTGTGGCTGTGTAGTAGGTGTATTAGTACTGGGTTTGCGGGTGCCTTATAAGCCAGGTATAGGTTGCCCCTTAGTTGTCTATATGAGACTTGAGTTTAGTAACAAGGTTTTGAGACAGTCCATGTAGGTAATTTGTTTTACGCCAAATATTCCTTTTGTAAGGAATTATAAGGAACTTCTGTGGTTACTCTAGTTGTTGCAAATACCAGGACAGGCAAGTATCAAAAGGGACATTATAGTCAATGATGGGCCGTATTAGGGATGAGTAAAATGGGACAATGACATTTCTGGACCTAGGTGCTATCTCTTTGCTTATAAGCTGCACAATATAGAAGGACTTCCTTACTGCAGTGGACATATAAATGTTAGGGCACTGTCCATGTAAGTTCCCATATCCCTGACCATTAGGTATACTCTTAGGGACATATTCTCAACATGATTGTGCCCAGGAGCAGTCCATTTTCCAAAGGACATAATACTGCAATTTTTGACATTTAGCTTTAGTCCAGGACTTACATACCTGATAGTCTTTTGATATAAAATCTCAGGTAGGATCAGTGAGTCGTTGTGGATTCCCTGACTGCTCCTGCAAACACTGTCAAGTGTAGATCCTTGATGTTTGCTTTCAGAGACATAGATGCCAAACAGGAGCAGTTCCAGCTCAGAGCCCTGTGGGAACCCACTAAAGACAAATATTTTTTTGCGGCTGCGGCTTCCCTTATCCTAAATTTCTGTTTTTTATATGTGAGCCAATTTGTAACCCAGTGGGTGATGGAAGGGCTTATTCCTAATTTAGTAAACTTTTCAACAATGCCTGAGTGCATTATTGCATCAAAATTTTAGGCCAGATCAAGTTAGGCAGTGTTATATGTCTTCCCTTCATCAACTGCTTTAGTGACTTTTTCATAAAAGTCCACAAAGTTGAATAGGCATGAGTTGACTTTGACCAAAACAGACTGGGATGGGTTCAGTGTTTTTGGAGGTTTCCTATGCCATTACTGATTAGTTCTATGATAAGTCTTTCCATGACTTTACTTATGAGGCTGGTTTGACTTATGGGTCGGTAATTGTTTGAGTTGATAGATGGACCTCCATCACGCAGAGATATGACTGTTATTGGTCTCTGTTCACTTGTTGCAAAGCCAGTTTGGAGTCTGAGGTTCAACATTGTTGCTAAGGGCATAGAGATATCTTTCATCATGCTATTTGGGATTCCTACTGGGATGTAGGCAGGGCCAAGAGATGCCATGTTTTTGGTGCTTGGGAGCACCTACAGGACTTGGTCCTGTGCGATAGCTTGGGGTGTAAGGATTTCTGGTATTTCTTGTGAGACTGATGGGAATTTGAGAGGGATAAATTCTGAGATTAATTTATCAACCAGTAGGCTTGCTATCCTCAGTATAGCTGATGCCATTAACAATCAGTTCAGATTTATTTCTATTGGCTTTGAGACTGGTGATATAGAGGAAGAAGCCTTGTTGTTGTCCTTGGCCTAGGTTTGCTATTTAATTTTCAAATTTGGCCTTGGAACTTTTAATTAGGCTCCTGCATTGCTTGTTTAATTTTATGATAGAATTCCTATTTTGCTTGGTGCTATTCCTGTTATCCTTGGGCTGTAATTTTATTTCTTTTGTTATAAAGCTTGTGTATGCTGTGGTTCCATCCAGAACAGTTTGTTTTTTCGGGTTTGCCCTGTGCTTGATTCTTATGGGTACAGCTGCTTCTATGCAGTTGTACATATGTTGGTATAAGTTGACAGTGCATGCCTCTGTATAAACAGCAGAGCATTCTATTGGGCGGTGCAGTGGTGCAGCAGTTAACATCATCACCTCACAGCAAGAGGTTCTCTGGTTTGATTCTCAGCTGGGGTGCCTTCTGTGCAGAGTTTGCACTCTCTTACTGCACTCACGTGGGTTTCCTCTGGGTACTCCAATTTCCTCCCACAATCCAAAGACATGCATCTGAAGCATTTCTCCACAGGCCTCCACTGAGAATAGACTCTGTCCTAGTCGGACTTTCCCGATCAACAAAATGATAAATAAATAAATATAATAAATTCCTGGCTTGGAGGAATTTAAAACTAACCAGCGTATCACCTAGAAGTAGGATGCTTGCCTTGGAGAGGTTTCTAGTAGGTTTGTGGTTGTACCTGATAAGTGAGGATGTTACACTAGATAATAATTCACCCATATTAATGAGGACAAGGTCAAATATATTGTTTACCCAGATATTCTGACTAGTTGTTCCCCTGTGGGCACTCGCTAGTCATTCCAAGGCATTTATTTTGATAAAGTGCAGGAATCTTTGAGCTCGTACACTAGTGGTGCTGTATGTTTTCCAGTCAATAGGTGGATAGTTGAAACCATCTAGGAATTTGGTATTGGGTTTAATGGTAAGTGGCTCTACTTTGTTTAACCAGCCTTAATGTGAGACATTTCTGGATGAAGACTGAGACACCTACACCTTTCTTCCCTTCCTGTACAGTAGCTGATCTACATGTGGAAAAGCCAATGGAGTCCTGTACTAACAAAGTGCTATCCTCCAGTTGGAACCATGTTTCAGTCACTACACAGATGTTTATGCCCTCCAAGCTCAGGAGGGCTTGCAGTAAGTAGAAGTTTCTATTTAGGCTCCTGGCATTTTTCAGCAGTACTTTTATATTTGTCTTAGTTTATTTTGTTAAGTTGGTTGGCTAATATGGTTGGCATTGCCTGAAAAAAGCACTATAGGCATGGATAATGTTCTAGCCATTATATAAAAGCCTAGAGAGGACAGGTCCAGGCCATCCCTGTTGAAGCAGTGTGGTCTGCTGATCATATCATCCCAGACTGACATATACTGTACCCCCCTTAAACTGGCTCCAAAAGCTAAGCCAGTTATTGATGTCAATTATTTTTTGCTTATATCATAGCATCATCATTCAAAAAGGTCGAATGCTGCTCAATGTTAAGCTCATAGCTGCTTTGGACACAGTCTGAGAGCTGCAGCATGTCTTTCTTCATATAGTCCAGAGAGATACACCAAGCCATTCACATCCAAATGTACTATAATAGATGTCACTTTCTTGTTGACACACAAATAAACAAATATCCATGGGTTCTGTTTAACCAGCTTTATTCTATACAAACACATCACTATAGAGGCTTACTGACTATGACTTAAGTGACTTATATAGAAACTAACAACTGCGATCGCACGTGCTAACTCTGTGGCTGCTTCTACAAAATGGCACTAGGGATTGCACATGTCTGGAATTTATAAGAGCACACACAGCCTCGTATGCTTAAGATATAGCACACACACATTACACTTTGATCTACATCTTCTTTCTTTGAGAAATAGATCATGCAATTTTATTATTATGATTATTCGGCATGCAGAAATTGCAGGTAATTATTAGGCATGCATTATACAATATTAAGTACATAAACACACACACACACACACACACGTATATATATATATATATATATATATATATATATATATATATATATATATACAATCAAGTCCACGTTGCTGCATATTTCACACTAGGCTTAGAAACTCATCCATATCGTGTGACATAAAACTGGGAATTAGATTTAGCAACTTGGACAGTCTCTGCAAAATGGTTGGCCTGTGGAATGTTCGAATCACTTTCTAGAACAGAATCAGACTTTTGAAGACATTCTGGTTTAGAAACAATGCCCAAATGCAAGTGCTTGCTTTATTTTTGCTTACTGTGCCTTTTTCTCATGTCTTACTATATTTGTTTTGCTCGTTTAAGCCATTTTTATGCCCATTGTACTTTTCTTGTCCTCGTTTTACTCTAAACGTGCCCAATTCTGCCTTAAACACACTCGTTCTGCCTTAAACACACTTGTTTTGTGCTTTACTGTCAATCATCTTGTCAAATACTTTTATCTTAATCATTTTTTTTAGTTAAACTTTTTTGTACTTTCCACTTGCCTGATAATGTGGTTTGCCCTTGTAATGCTCCCTTTTGCCTTCTCTCGCATTGAGTAAAGAATTTGTATTATTTCTCATTACCTTTGATTCTTTCTGGTTATGTTTGTACTCTTCTCTAGGTTTTGCTCTCACTGTCATCTTTACATCTCATGGCTCCGAATGTTCTTCTCTCTTCCATCCCAGTTCTTGCAACATGTCACTTTTGTGTTGGTACATGAATAAACAAGTCTTTATAGGTTCTGTTTGAGCAGCTTTATTCTATACAAACACATCACTATAGAGGCTTACTGACTATGACTTAAGTAACTTATATACAAACTAACAACTGCAATCATACATGCTAACTCTCTAGTTGCTTCTACAAAATGGCACTAGGGATTAAAAGTGTCTGGAATTTATACATGCACACACAGCCTCTCATGCTTATTAAAGACATAGCACACACACGTTACATTCTGATCTACAATAGAGTCATAATGGTACCTGCTTTTCAAGGACTTGAGTGTGCATGTAATCTGGCTAATCCTGACACCAGAGACGGAACTATCCACTACTCTTTCTTTACTCAGCCCAGCCACTGGTGCATCGGTATGTTTTACTGTGGCATCGGCTTTGACTAGAATATTTGTGTGGATGAATGCCTGCCTTATGGGCTTAACATGTATGACTATGTCATCCCAGTTACTATGTGAGGCGGTTGGCTTTGCAGTGTTGGAGGCTTGGAATGTTGCTGAGGGTACTTAATGCCTTTGTTGCATTTCAGAGATCATCATCATCATTTTGGGCAAGTTAAGCTTTGTAAACTTAGTATATGCATTTTATGTGAGTTGTGGGAAGGTGTAGTGATGGGTGAGCCACTGACAGTCCCTGCCTCATTGGTGACAGTGCGTGAGCTTTTAGTCTTCAGTGACATTAAATACATACATCTCCCACACATACTGTGTTACGATCTTTGATTAATAGATAAGCATCAGACAGCATTAGACAATTCTTACATTGCTTCAAGATGCCCATCTCAATCAGCTTGGCTGCAGAAATTGTGGAGCAGTGTTTGTCCATGGTTCCTATTTGTCTGATTAAAAGGTACTGGGGTCAGTGCATCTGTTGGGGAAGTGCGGTTGAGTATAGAGGCAGAGGGAGTGGTAATGACTGTCTGGATAGGGAGTTGGGGGTGAAAACTTATAAAAGGATACTTTAGTTATCTTGAGTTAGGGGCAGGCAACTATACTTTGCACCTTTTCTGCAACAAGAGCACAAGATCATCTTATTTGTATTCAGAGAAGTTTGAGGTGGTCACAGTTTTAGAGTAATGTAGTCTGTTTGAGTAAGCAAGGCACACACTACCCATATCCAGATCATGGTAAAATGGGGCCTTGGACAGAGTAATAGACAACTCCCCCCAGCCAAACCAATATGATATTACAAGTATATCTGTCCCCAGTTACCATCAGAAACTGTTCAGGCCTGTCAGTGTGCATAGTATTTTCTAATTTACCTTTACAATGGTCAGATAGTTGGATTCAATTTAAAACTTTTATTTCAAATTTTACAGCAATAAACATTGGCAACCATTTGCTAAACAAAACAAAATACTCTCACACTGAAAACAGACTTGGTAAGAGCAACAGTAAAATTTTCTTTCCTGAATGCTCACATTTACTAAGAATGCATCTGGCAGCCCATCACACCACAAAAGATGTGCTGTGATTCATAGTCAAACAGCATATAGTGAATCACTAATTAACAACTATGTTAAAGTTGTGGGAATTCAAAAGACATATGTGTAATGCATTTGCTAACAACCTGGGACAGCCCTCTGGAGGTAATTGTCCCTTTTCTGGTGCAGCCCAGGAGCACTGTCTGTTGAACTGACTTGAGCCAAAGAGAAGAAAACTAAAGTTGAGGGGAACAATACAGGAAACAGCTCATTACAGCCCTGAGTATTACTTATCCATTATATGCATCAGTCTGTTGCAGTCCAAACACAGTGCATTTCACAAAAACCACGTGCCTGCAAAAAAAAAAAAACAACTCAGATATGATATTCAGCTTTCCTTAAGAGGCTTTTCCTTTCATGTAGGACCCTCACCCCGCAACATGGCTAGAGGTATTGAGGTCAAGTACCAAACAATAGCTAATATTTTCCTTGCACTTCTGTGATTGTAGCAATGCCTGAACAACTTTTAAACTTTTAAGAAGTGCAGAAAACAATAAATAGCATGGAAATCTTTCACATTTTATGAAAACAATTAAAGCAAGTGCAAAATGATACTTCATTTTGTTTGTCTTGCTAACATCCTTCAGATATTTGCAAAATCTCTCAAAGTCTCTGGTGTTGTCGCAAAACAATGAGCAGATCTGGATAAATGAGTTTTGTCTATATTTTAGCAGAAATGTTTTCACCAGAGATTAACCAAGTGCAAAACAGTTTTTAATATTCTGTTCTGGAAATAATCAGAATCTAAGTTTCTTTGTTTAATATTTAGCAGAAGTGCTCTCACCACACTAATCAAACCTTAATGGCTGAACTAAGTTCCAGGGACAGGTATGTACCAAAAGAATGGCGCACAGCAAGAGTGGTCCTACTCCACAAAGGGGGTGCCTCCACGGATCCTGGAAACTATCACCCCATAAGCCTGACTAGCCTGGTCTGTAAAGTTATGGAAAGGATCATCATGGAACTCATAAACAGGGACATTGGGGACCTACAGACACTGGATCCTACCCAATTCGGCTTTGTTAAGGGCAGATCCTGCCTGTTGAACTTAGTCAATTTTTTTGAAACAGTCACCAAGGCCATCAATGAGGGAAAGGTAGTCCACACAGCCTACCTGGACCTCGCAAAAGCCTTTAACACAATACCCCACTTGGGTATCATAGACAAACTCTCCAGCTTAAACATAAAACCCTATGTCACAAGATGGGCTGCAAACTGGCTCAAGGACAGAACCCACATGGTCAGAATTGCTGGAGCCATGTCAGACTCTAAACCAGTTACAAGTGGCGTCCCACAGAGCTCAGTCCTGGGACCTCTCTTGTTTGGTATATATTTCTCCAAGGTGCAGGCTAACACAGGAGGACTGTGGCTGACCAAGTTCGCAGATGACTGCAAACTGGGTGCCATAATTGACTCTCCAGCTGACACAAGCATCCTCCAAAAGGGTCTCATAGAGACGGATAACTGGTGCCAGAGCCATGGCTTCAAACTAAATGCCAAAAAGTGTATAGTCATACCCTTTGGCAAAAACAAAGTGCCCAGAAATTACCACATAGGTGGTAATCCATTAAGTACGGAAGAAGTAATTAGGGACCTGGGGACCCAAGTTGATAGTAATCTCTCCTTTGATAGCCACATTGCCAAAGTGGTTAGAAAAACCTTCTATATAGCCCACCTTATCATGAAAGGATTCTCATCTAGATCGAGGGAGGTCATCGTGCTCCTTTACTCATCCCTCATCAGGCCCATAATTGAATACAATGCCCCATTTGGGAAGTGCCTTACCCGACACCTGCAACAACTAGAGAGACCCCAAAAGTACCTCACAAAGAGGATCAAGAGACTCAAACAGATGCCATATGCTGCTCGGCTGAAGAAACTCCAGCTCTACTCAGTTGCATACCGCCTGCTCAGAGGTGATCTATGCCTGACGTACAAAGCCATGTCAAACCCGGAATTAATGGACATGCTCCACCTCAGAAAATCCAAGTCCCTTAGAACTACGTGCTTGAGAGAACTGAACCTCAGCACAGAAATAAATAGGACATGCTGGAGGGACAGATTCATAACCTAGAGGCTCCCTTCACTCTGGAATAGAATCCCAGTCCATGTTAGGCAGAGCCCCTCACTGACTCTCTTCAAGAAGAATCTTGACGAGTGGATGGGAGATCATAGGTTTACCCCGGGGATTACTTCTGTGTCACTACTAGACAGAGGCACAGTAAACTAACCTTAAAAAGGGCACAGTAAACTCATTTCAAGGGGTGGCAAAAGCCAAACACTTGGTTAGGCTTGTAAATGCCCTGGGGCAGTTAGCCTAGTATAAACCTATGAACCTATGAACCTATGACAGTGATATATAGCTTTAAGGAACAAACAATAATCCAATAAGTAAGCAGATCAGTACAATACAGTTCTAACATGGTCCCTAATTATTAAATAGTTTCCCTCTCATTGAAATGATTTCTGACCCAGAGGCCTGTTAGGTACTTTTAACAAGGCAGATTAATCTAAATAAACTAAATATTTACTTACAAAAGTCAAATAATTTACTTACAACAAGCCAGATATCAACCAAGTGCAAAACAGCATTTAATTTTCTGTTGTGGAGGTAATCAGACACTAAATTTCTTTGTTCAGTGTTTAGCAGAAATGCTCCTACCACACCAATCAAGCCTTAATGGTTACTTTCTGTGGTTAGCGATACAGACTTTGAGTCCTTCTGCTGTTTGCCTACTGTGTGACTCTGAATAAGTCACTTAGCCAGATAATGCTCCAGGCTTATTCCTGGAAAGTTATTATGTATTTAAAAAGCAGGTTAAAAACATGAGGCAAAATCTGGAAGCGTTTATGCATTTTCTAAATAATAAGAATCATGAAACCTTTTTTTTTTTTTTTTTCAAATAATTTTTTATTTTTACGAAATACAAACAATGCAGACAGAATTAAAGTACAGAACATTCCTACATAAAAATATGTAAATTAGACCATGAACATGGAAAAAAAAACATTTAGAACTTGATTACAATTGTAGAGTAAAAAGGAGATGAGGAATGTGAGCTATAGGAGGCAATGAGATCTGTCTACAAAACAAAAACTAAAAGTAACTAAAAGCACAAAGCTAACTAATAACAAACAAAAAAAAGACAAAAACAATACCATGCTACCTTATATGTATAAAGACATAACCAAGAAACTGTGAACATGAGATGTTGACACCCTAAAGGGTATGATTTGTAGGGAAAGGCAGTAACCAAAAAAAACAAAAATAGATAAATACATGAATAAGGAGTTCAAAAGGGAGTGTTGACTAGATTGAGGACATAAGACATTTAGTCACATAGAATTACATCAAATAGGCATTTCCATAAGTTGGTGAAATAAGCTTTCTTCCCACGACCAAGAATTATGAGTTTTTGTGCTGATATATGTTTAATTGCCATCTCTTTGAAACCCTGCCAACATAATTTTGTGCGGTCTAACCAATTGTTAGTGATGTAGAGTTTGATTAGGGAGCAGAGAGTGATTAGAATGTGTAAGTGTAATTTAGGCATCTTGAATGGGGGAATATTTAATATAGCTGTTTGCCAAGAAAGTGTAGAATTGTAATATCCCATTTTTTTTAGTCGCACTTTGAGAGAACACCACAATTTGTAGGAATGATTACAATGCCACATAACATGAAGAAGATCTGCTCTCAAACAAGGGCAGCATGTACAAGCAGAGGAGTTATTAGAATTAAATTTATTGAGTATTACAGGTGTATAGTACGAGTTGTTATTCAACATCAGTTGAGTATATAATAATTTTTTGAAAGGGGCGAGTTCTAGGGTGGTTTTTATGGCTAGTAGTTTTTGATCCTCTGTGATAGGTGAATTTATATTGGCCCAGTAGTTGGAAAAAAGGCAGTTGCTATTGTAGAGTAATGGCTTTAGTAACTTGTAAGAGGAGGAAATAGTTTTTTTAGGGTTTGAAAGTGTAGAGATAATTTCAGATAATTTATTTCCTTTGAATCAGAAGGAATGCAGAAAATTTGTGAGGATAAGAGTTCTCGTAATTGACGTAGAATGACTGTGTATTTATTATTGGCCTTGAGAGTTAGACGTAAATCTGCAATCGATAGAGATTTATGTTTGAGCAGGTCCCAAACTGTAAAGTCCATGATAAGGGGGAATTCAGAAAGATCAATCATATTGTTATTGATTTTGAAATTTGGATTAAGATGTAGTGGTTGTAGAAGGGGAAGAGTGTTTTCAAGATTAATGTCCTTAATCATTTTCTGGAACAATCCAATTTTATGCTTCAGTAAGGGGAGTAGTTTGGAATTGTGTAGAGAAATTTGTGAAAGAAATGGGATGGCTTTCGGGTTAATTTTATTGGATATAACATGACGATTCCATAACTTCAACCAGGCGGGGACATGAATGTGTGATTTAGTATTCATGGTTGAAATGGACCATAGTCTGTTTGAGCAGATGATCGTGTAATACAGATGAAAATTTGGAAGGCCCACCCCTCCCTTTTCTTTGGGGAGAATAAGTTTAGAGTAAGAAATCCTGACTTTTTTAGGGAACCAAAGAAATTTTGCTATGTTCTTGTTGAATTGGGAAAATAGGTTGTTTGATATTATTATATTTGTAGCATTAAATTGATAGAGAAGTCTCGGTAAAATATTCATTTTCACAATAGCTACTCTAGAAAGAAAAGGTAATTTCAGGAGTTTCCATCTTTGTAGGTCTTGGCATATAGTAGCCCATGATTTTAGTAAATTATTTTGAAGCATAGATGCTTGGTTGTGTTCAAAGTTAATGCCAAGATATTTGATACTGTATGAGATATGAAAGGAAGATTCAGGGAAAAAAAAGGATTTATGAGCGTCAGGGTTAATTGGGAGGATATGAGATTTTTTTTCATTAATTTGGAGGCTAGAGGCATTAGAAAAGTTATTAATTGCATTTATAATTTTGGGTAAGTCAGAGTTAGGATAATGAAAGTATAGATTCAAATCATCAGCAAAAGCCGATAATGGAACTTGTGTATTCAATATTCTGGGGATTGTGTGGTGTGTGTTCTGAACAATGTATAAAAAAAAAGGTTCAATAAATATATTAAAAAGGAAAGGAGAAAGCGGACAGCCTTGTCTTGTTCCATTAGTTATCAGAATCGTATTAGATCTCTTTTTATTTATATATAAAGAGGTGTAAGAATTTGTATATAGAATTCGAATCATATCTGCAAAAGTTTTAGGAATATTGAAGTGGGACATGGTGGAGAATAAAAAGTCCCAATTTACTCTGTCAAATGCTTTTGAGGCATCAAGAGTCAAAGCATATAGCGGATTTTTATCTCTTTTAGTAAAGAGTATTAGGGAATCCAAAGTTAAAGTATTGTCCCACGTATGTCTGTTACTCATGAAACCAGCTTGATCGTGCGATATTATATGTGGCATTATCTGTTTGAGTCTGTTAGCCAGAATAGCAGCAAATATTTTAATATCTACGTTAATAAGCGAGATTGGTCTGTAGCTGTGAGGATCAGTCTTGTCTTGATTTTTTAAAATTAAAATTGTTTTTGAGATATTCCAATGTAGGTCAGTAATTCCTTCTTTTATAATGAAGTTGAATATCTTAAGAAGAATAGGGGCAATTTTTGGACTAAAGGTTTTAAAAAAGTTGGTAGTAAACCCATCTGGGCCAGGAGATTTGCCTACTTTGAGATTGCTAATGACATTTAGAATTTCTTGAATATTAAGTGGGGCGGATAGAAGGGACGACTGATCCAAGTTAAGAGAAGGGACAGTAATTGAGTTGAGAAAGGTTTCTATTTGGGGGTTTGAGGAGTTGTGTTTATTCTTGCTGTATATATCAGAGTATAGTTTATGAAATAATTGGATTATTTCAGAGTCAGACTTGTAGAGTTTCTCTTTGTACTGGAGAATGGAAATTTTGTCATGACCATTATTATTTTTAAGTATTCTGGCAAGAGATCTTGAGGGAATCTGCGCCCATTCAGAATACGTTGCTAGGAGTCTTTGTTCTTGAAGAGAATAATTATGAGAGTGCAAGTCAAGTAATTCTTTGCGTGCAGCTTTAATCAAATCTTCTAAATTTGGGTCAGAGTGTGTTCTCTGTTTTTTTCCAGGGTTGCTAGTGTTAGGAGTAAATCTGATTCTTTTTTTTTTATTGATTTTTTTAAAGAATGAGGCTTTACTGATCAGAAAACCTCTTAACTCAGCCTTGTACGCAGCCCATTGTATATCTGGTGCAATTTGAGAATTTTCAAGATTAGAATATAGATCAGTAAGAGTACTGTTAATCTTGTTTAGTATCTCTTTGCTATGTAATAGATTATTATTAAGAGACCAGCTAGAATAGGAAGAGGAAGAGTGAGTAAAAATAGTTTTAAAGGATATTCTAGCATGATCAGATAAAAATCTAGGTTCGGTGTTAAAGGTGTTATTAAATTTAGAAAAAAAGTTGGAGACTAGAAAGAAATCAAGACGCGACCATGATTTATGGCAATTGAAGTAGAAAGTGTATAAGTTGTCCTTAGTCAAGATATTGCTAAATGCAATAGCGTCCATAAGGTAAAAGTCTGAGATAAGTTCTTCTAAAGCTACAGAGGCTTGAAAATTATATGATAAAGAGTTACTGGTGCGGTCTATGTTAGGGTTGATAACAACATTCCAATCCCCACCAATTATATATAAATAATTTTGGAACAAACTGAGGATATTATAAATTTCTAATATGAAGGTGTGTTGTTGAGAGCAAGGTCCGTAAAGGTTCAAAAAAAGAACTGGTTTGGTTGTGTCAGGAAGAAAAGAAGTAAAATAGCACCATCTACCATGTTTATCGGCTTTGATTGCATTTATAGTGCCCTGAAATTGTTTCTTAATTATAATGGCTACTCCCTTAGAGTTTGTACTGTCCCCATCAGCTATAATAGTTCTAATCCATTTCCTGGAGGACACTTTCTCCCAATCCTCTTTTGTCAAGTGAGTTTCCTGTAGGAAGCAAATATTGGCCTGGGATTTAAAAATAAGATGAAGTAGCAGATTTTTCTTTGCAGTGTTTTGTAAACCTTTAATATTCCAGCTATCTATGGCCCAACTCATGGAAAAACACAAACAAATGCAATTAGTGGAGTAATATAAAGTTCAGTAATTGTTAAGGTATCAGAGTGTGATAATACGTGTTGTGAATATATTGCCATGAGATTAAGTAGGGTGAAATTTGAATATAATTGCAGCAGAACTGTCTTTACACACATTTTAATCATAACAGCTAAGGTAGCAGAATACTTCTTCCTATTATCCCCAGTATTTGACCATCCATGTCCCTTGAGTGAAGAAGTAAAAAAACACATAACAATGCAGGAATAGATAACACAAAACTTCTTCTGTCTGTCCCCGGTGCCTATCCACCCATTCTCCTTAAATGAAGAAGCAAATAAACACACATACAATAACCAAAACAATTCTATACATATGTACAACCTATTACTATTCCAATAAAACATCTATCTAGAGTACTAGCATAACACATCCAGAGCATCCATGTTGCTAAAAATTAAACATCTTGTGACATGGATCTATATTAAATAATAATAGTAAACAATATAGATGAATCCACATGTCAGTTCATAGGTGTAAGCTCTAAGGAGTCCGAGGCTTGGTAGAAGAAAAACAACAAAAAAAAAAAAAAAAGAAAATTTAACATAGCTGATTTACTATATAAATCTTAATAAATTTCTATATAAGGGTGCAAGTGATTAACAGGTTCCTACACCATTCACAAAACCTTTGCTAGGAATAGCAAGAGAAAAAAAAAACACTTTTTATCTGAACTATAGACATAGAATAGAGTAGCATTACACAAAAACCATCAGCTGACTGAGTTTACCTCATACTGCAGTAGCCATAAAGTAATAAGCTCTTCAGAATAATTTGACAAGTTGCATATAAGATTATCATAAAACCTTCAAATCAACTATCAGGCTACTTGGCAAATTAGGAACAGTAAAAAAAACATGAGGTACAGAGCATTCCTGAATTATCAAAACATTACACTCTAGGAAAATTTAAAAAAACACAGCTTGTGGCACCAAACTAATATTGCTATATCTAGAATTTACAATAAACTGCAGCAGACACCTAACAAGGTGCTGTTATAAATCGGATAAATGCTGGCTTGAAATGTCTGATTACTCAATAGTAGTTAAGAAAGAATTACAACAGTGTGAGCTATATGCCTGGGAGACCTGAGCGACGGCTCTTCAAGCAGTACAGAAAAAAAAAGAAAAAAAAAACGCCAGCAATAACATCAGCAGGGACCAAAAATAGGCTAACAACATAAGCGTTAAACAGGCTGATAAAGTTTAAGGGTTTTTGTAGATCTAAAAGTGCCCTGCACACAACTATCTGGCAACCAGTTACTAAATTGTAAGCAGCGCATGTTGATATACGTGTTTGTGGTTTGAAGACAACAGATTGTCACATCGCAAAAAGGACTGAGTAAAAGTTGCATAGTAGTTACCCGATTAGAAATGGGATTTTACGGTCTACATTTAAGGATACTTCAGGATCAAATCACGTAAATCCACAGATGCAGTTCATTGAATTCACATAGTTATAGTGGAGACAGTTGCCTGTAGAGCGCTCTCCAAGCGCTGTTGGTGATGCCTGGAGGATATTGCGTAAACACCTGAGTGTTGCAAGCTATTGGAACCCACTAGTAAACATCAAGTGAAAGATCTGATCCTACCTTCACGGAATCGGCGCTTGAAATTGAAAAAAACCTTTTGGGATATTTTTAATCAGCAGGTAAGAGTAAATATTTATTAGAGAACCATGAGATTTATGCTCTCCACAAAGCGAAGTTTATAATCAGCTTGTAGAGTTAAACAGATAGTAGTGTAAGCTATCTGGTAGGACACTCATATACAGTGTAGATCTTCAAGGGACAGGAGACTTGTTAAAAGCCTTGATAAAGGCTGCTTTAGCTTCACTTTGTGAAGTGATTGAGAATTTCACCTCGTTGTTATAAAAGATCAAGTTATTAGGATAGCGCATTTGGAAACGGATGTTTCTTTTGATTAGATCAGAGCAGAACGGAGCAAGTTTTTGTCTATTCTCCTTAATAGCTAAAGGTAAATCTTGCGAAAAAGAGATTTTATGATTGTTCCACATGAAGGGATTATGTTTTTTTGCAGCAGATAATATTTTTTGCGTGATTTGAAAATTGAGTAACTTGGTATAAACTTGGCGGGGATCTGTGGTATCCTGACGCTTACGGAGAGCACGGTGGGCTCTTTCAATGATAATTTCAGGCTTCTCACCCTCTAATTGTAACAATGCTTCAAAGATCTGTTTTGCAGTAGTAATTAAGCCTTGGTTGTCGTACTTCTCTGGGAGACCTCTTATTAAAATATTATTTCTCCGACTTCTCGCCTCTAGATCAGTTAGTTTCATTTGTAGTTCTGTTATGGCTGTTGATTTAGCAGAAAGATCCTCAGTGAGAGATTGTAATTGAAGTTCTTTTGCCTGCGTTTTTTGTTCAAGAGACTCCACTCTTTCAGCGATCTTGGTGACAGAATTTCCAATGGTTGAGAGTTGTTCAGAGAAGTTTTGGATAGCTGAGTGTATGGGTTGCAAGGCCTGTTTTAACTCATCCATGTGAAAGCAGGAATCTTCATTAGTGTTGGTATTGCTTCTGTTAAATTCCACTTGTTGTTTATTGGTTTTCTGTCTTTTGGATAGATTTTCTTTTTCTGGTGAGAAGATTGCTGAAGATTTGGCCTTTGATATCTGTGTCTCCATATTAACAGGATCATTTGAAGGTTTTAGCTGCCTGGCCATGTGGTCTTCGAAGTGCTGAAAATGAGATAAGGCCTTCTGAGTCACTGTGAGTATGAAACTTTGAGCAAAAAATATAAAGTTTGCACTTGGTTTTTAATCTTTTTATGATACTGGATAGCTTGAGTTCATGAAGATGTAGATATTTTTCTTGATTCTATGGACGTCCCGGAGCTTTGAGTAGTATAAATCTTAGAGAGAATACAATGAGATAGGGAGCTCAGTGTAAAAGCAGTTCACTAGACGACCACCATCTTGGAATCAAGAATCATGAAACCTTAATGACTCTCATGTTTGGAATGACATTGACTATAATTGTTAGTGATTTACTAGAGTACAGTAACTTCTTTAGACCTCACAGTGTAGTATCTCAACTACGTCAAGTAAGGCTTCTCTGTGTATAGCAACTTTTCAACTTCAGATTTTGATGTTAGATTCTTGACTTCAAGCAAGCATAGAGAGTGGGAGGAATTTAATAAAGCCTACAAGTTTTTTTTTTTTTTTTGTGTAGGCATTGCGCCGTGCAGTTTACATTGACCTAAACATTTTTAGATTCTGTAAGTGCTGCAGAGTGGCGTGCATGCACTTGCCAACAAGGAAATTTCTGTGGCATGCAAATTGCCTCATAAGCAGGTGAATCTCATGCAAATGAGGCAGGTAGAGCGATCCAGCAAGAAGATAGGCATCTGTTCAGACCCCGTGTCAGTGTCCATATTGTACATGGAAAAATTCCATGCACAGGAGTATAGACAGACAAAAGGGGTTGTAAAAATGTAGATATATGGACAGAGATCCCCTAAAAATGTAATACCATGTACACATATGAGCGAAACTATTATTCTGTATGTCGGACAAATTAAAGGAAATAAGTTAAATTAATTTTTTTAATAATCACGGCATGTTTGCATGGCATGCCTCAATGCCCAAACATGCTTTATAGAAAAATAAAAAAAATTAGAAAACAAAATTAATATTATGGGGCAGAAATGTATTACATGACCTTGCATGGAGTCCCTACAATGGTGCATTGGTGCTGTTGCTAACACGGTAGGGCTATGAAGCATGTAGTTTCCAGGCTGTGAGTATGGATACCTATGCAAATGAGGTGAGGTGAGGATACTGAATAGCAGAAAAGAGTAATCATGTCCACATATCTCCTTCATGTAGGCTTAGACCCCTGTTGTTGTTTACACAGGATGTAGCTGACATCGGGGGAGGTATGTTCTCTTGTCTTCTAAGCTCATTTCAGCTTAGGTGCATGTGTTTGCTTGGTGAGCCACCTGGCTGAGCATATCCTTTCAGTGGGGTGTGTCCATTAACGTCTAAGCTCTGTTTACCTTCACTGTGTGTGTTTGTATGGTGTACTGCTATGCTGAGCGTGTCTGAAAACCAAATGTATTCAATTATTTTTTACCCTTCTTTAATCTAAAATAGGGCCATTAAATGATGTTAATTATATTGTAGGCAGGTGGAATGCATCATAGTTAGCCAATCATACATTCTGCACCTACAGCAGAGCTATATAAAGTATATACTCACTCTACATTCTTATTTTTCCCCAATACTCTGGACCATTAGAGTACAGACTTGGGAATTTTAACTAAGAAAATGCTAGGGGCTGTTGCAGGGCTGTTACATCTGTATGTGCTAGATGATGAGGTCAATGCTGCTGCTGGTACTGCCGCTGACTATAGGCCTACACAGAGAAGGAGAAGAGTGTTAAGGCCCAGAGTAACCTTCCAGGAGCTACATGAGCTGGAGATTGTGGAGCACTACAGGGTGGACAGGGACATACTACAAGAACTCACTGAGCTCTGCTGCCTTCAACTCATACCCAGAGCCAACAGAGGGGAACCCATCCCAGTGGAAACAAAGGTATGTGTAGCCCTTAGGACACTAGCTACAGGTATTTTCCAAAGACCAGCTCTGAACATGATGGGGGTCTCACAGGCATCAACATCCAGGGTACTCCACCACTTCCTGGATGTCATGCTACCACATGCCAGTGAAAACATTTCTCTCCCCTCACTGCTGAGGTGAGGGCCAGCAATGTGCAACACTTCTATCATGTAGCACACTACCCTGAAGTACTGGGTACTGTAGATTGCACTCATGTACACATCAAGGCACCACCCAGTGAAGAGGGTAGAATGTATATCAGCTGCAAAGGGTACCACTTCATCAACTGACAAGTCATGTGCAATGTCCAGGGGATTATCATGAACATATGTGCTGGCAGCCCTGGCATTTATCACGACTCCCTTATTTGGCACACATCACTGCTGTACCAGATGTTTGCTAGGGGGACATCCCACATGGTCATTTACTGGGAGATGCTGGCCATGCACTGGAAAAGTGGATGATGACACCCATTAGAAATGTACACACACCCATGGAAGAATGCCATAATGAGACACACACACAAACTAGGAACATCATAGAGCATGTGTTTGGGCTTCTGAAGTCAATGTTCTGGTGCCTCAATATATCTGGTGAAGCCCTGCAGTACTCTCCAGCCACATTTTTACATATGTTCACAGTATGTGCTATGCTGCACAAATTGATCCTGCAGAAACAGTTGTAGCAGGTTCAGCAAAGGGAAGGGATACACAGCTCCCCGCCACTGCCTAGGTCACCACAGCCACAGTCACAAGAGCACTAATAGGAGAAACCTCCTGATGATGTCACTATAAGTAGACATAGGCATGCTCAGTACACCCTGGTTTTGGCTAAGAGACAATGCATAGCATATTCATTGACAACCTAGGGCCCTAGGGACTGACATCTCACTCCTATTAACATGCATATATTAAAACTGATGCCAGGCAATCCACACAACCTGTACCTATCCATGTATTGGTTATGTACTGCTTGCATCAGACAGAGTCAGCCCTGAACTACAGTTCCGTCAACTGCTGCATTCACAAGGTAAGTCTCTAACCTACACACTACTTGTAAGGATTACTATAATATGGAATTATATGTATGGATTTGCTGCATTTATGGCAAGGAAATATAGTGGGCTATTTGGACAGAAGTAACATCCACATGGGACTACAGATATTCAGTCTGCTAGTATGTGTTCCTTAATATTCACTAGTCCTCATGGTTGGAATATTCACTACATCAGTCAAGGGAGATGTTAAACAGTGGGGTCACATGATATTTGGACTATTGTCTATCCCAGCAGATCATGTGCTGTTGTTCTCCCACACCCAGCACAGCAGTTTTCCCATATAACTGTTTTAACAGTAAATCAGCAATGGTATATCAGCAGTCCATAGGCAGAAAAACAAACTGGTTTAATCCAAGTAAAAACAGTGAATTAGATGCAAAATACAATACAAAGTTAAGTGCTTTCATCTGGGTAACCTCCCAAGTTTCATCAGAACAATGATAATTAATTACAGAGCATATTTTATATCAGAGTCAACAATCATAATTCCTTCTTGTTAAACACCCCATTCCCCAAATACCGTATCCACAAATTAAAACAAGAAGTATCCCATGGGAAGGACACCAATGCTTTATTTAAACATCATAAATCTTGCCCTGGAAGTAAATTTTTATTTTTTGTGCTTGAACAAGTGGCACTAGATTCTAGTGATGGACAGTGGGAAGCAGGACTGGAGTATCAAAAGTTGTTCTGGCAATTAAAACTGGATGCTGGAAAGCCCCCAGAGCATAAGGAAACAATAAGTATTAACAGTGTTCTTAAGATAAGGGCTGCCAAGTTATAATAATGTTTTTACTCTGGAAACTTTATTATGTTTTTTAGTGGTTTACATTATTTTATAAAGACAATTTGTGAGTATTGTTATAAAACATATTAGAAACACTTTTAAATTAATTCATTGGTTTATATTTAGGGGCTTGTATTTGTTATTGGATTGTTTTGTGTTTAATTTTCTTCATGGTCTAACCCATGACATTTTGATTATTTATTTAAGACTCCTAAACAAATGTTATGGAAGTACATTTTTTACATTATCTTTTGTATTAGTTTAATTTGTGGATAGGATATTTATGGTGGGTGTTTAACAAGAAGGGATTATGATTGGCTGACTGATATAAATATGCTATGTAATTAATTCTTATTGTTCTGATGAAGTTTGTGAGGTTACCCAGATGAAAGTGCTTAACTTTGTATTGTGTTTGCATCTATTTCACTGTTTTTACTTGGATTAAACCAGTTTGTTTTTCCGCCTGTGGTATGTTTTTTTGTGGTTTTGGCTTTTGTGGAATACTGCAGAGATATCAGCAGTCCAGGCAATCTCAGGGGAGTAACATAGAAATTGATCACACATTGTATGTCTCACTTAATGCAGGAATAACAACATACATATGTATGCTGTTGATTGTGTGATGAATGACTCCTCTCTGGCAGCTTGTGTGGCTCAATGGACTACAGAAATAAGGAAGGGTGATGGTGTTGATGGTTCAGATCTGGAAGTTTCCACATCTTTTGCATGTGAGGTATTATTATGTTGGTGTTTTCACAGACTGTCAGTCTGTGTGTGGTGTAACTTTATGAACCTGTGGCACATATTAATTACATCAGACAGCTGGAGAATGCCATGGACATTTTGAGTGAAGTGCAGTACTGCAGAAACAGGGACAGATGTCATTGTCTGTAACACACAAAATCCCGGACTGCAGTACAGGTAAGTGTGGCTTGGAGTCAGTTTATAAGTACTGAAAGTCCCACTGGGCATGCCCATACACATAGTTAAACTGAGCACAATTCTGTTGCCCCTTAATCAAAAGGACTTGTGTATAGATATGTCTATACATACATAACATATATGTATACATATCCATTTGCTATCTCTCTCTCTCTCACATACATTGTATATCTTTATTGTCAAATATATATATATATATATATATATATATATATATATATATATATATATATATATATATATAGTTTCACTTTATAATCTCAAAATACTAAAATACTGAATTTTAGTATCTCGGGACTATAAAGCTGAAAGTGCAGTTACGCAAGACTGCATAATATCGAATGCGGAAATGTCAAATCCGCAGTTGTGTTGGCGTGTTTGTGATGTTCAGTGCGGTTTGTGGATTTAGCTGGGGATTCAGGTAAGTGGTGTTTTTGTAAGGGTATTGGGTAGGGATTTTAGAGTGTGTGAGTGTGTGTAGTGGTAGGTTTTATGTTTTTGTGTGTTTAGTGTGACCTTGGAGTTAGCATATATCAGTAGCAGGGGTGTGGGGGGTGCAGCCCCCCACATGGGGGGTGCAGGGTTTGCCCCCTGACTATAGATAGGGTAGGTGTGTTTGTTTATGTTTTGTTTGTATGTGTTGTTTTGTTTGTTGTAGTATAATTAGGTAGGTGTATTTGTGCTTGTTTGTGTGGTGGTGTGTGTATGTGTATGATCGCAATTTTTAATTTCACGGTTGTGGGTTGTCAGTTTTTTGAATTTTCAGCTTTATAGTCTCGAGATACTAAAATTCAGTATTTTAGTATTTCGAGATTATAAAGTGAATCAATATATATATATATATATATATATATATATATATATATATATATATGTAAACATACATCTCAGTGTCTACCCATATATCTACATATCCCATATATATATATATATATATATATATATATATATATATATATATATATATATATACATATATATATATAGACATATATATATGTATATATATATATATATATATATATATATATATATATATATATATCATACACATACACAGCTACATTTATATATACATCCCTGTTATATACATAAGTATGTGTGTAGATGTCTGTATTGTCCTACATACCCTAATAATGGTGAGTAAAGCTGAACTATCACACATCTTTAATGTTGCTCAAAGGATCCAAAGTCAGGGCTGAACAGTATCCATGTGATAAGTATTGTGATCTGTAGTGTGTAAGACTAAATAGGTAGGGCTTCTAACCTCAATCTACGCCACTTGTGTGTGTGTGTGTGTGTGTGTGTGTGTGTGTGTGTGTGTGTGTGTGTGTGTGTGTGTGTGTGTGTGTGTGTGTATGGCATAAATATGATCATCACCATAACTTAAAAACAGGTATGCTTTGCAATATTTTATTTGTAGCAGGTGATGTGGCCCTCCAAATACCTGACCACAACTAGGCCTGCTGATGTCATGAAGCAAAATATATCCTAAACAGACAGTCCTAGCAGACATGAGGTGTGTTGCATGCATCACGTACTGTGATCTGCAGTATGTACCATTACATAGGTAAGTGTTGTAATCTACAAGCATCCGATTTGTACTATGTGTGTGCTATGCCATGTCCTGTAAGCAGTGATTGGAAATGGTGTTATCCTCAATATAGCCATGTTTGTTTCTGTGGCTGTTAGAGCATTGAACTTCATTAGAATAATGGCCATACAGCCCTCACAATCCTAGACAACTTTATACCTTTATTTACATGATCAGCACATATTGCCCCAGTCCAAGAGCATTTTCATTAGCATATGGAACCTTAGGACATTTGAACTTCATTAGAATAATGGCCATACAGCCTTCACAATCCTAGACAACTTTATACCTTTATTTACATGATCAGCACATATTGCCCCAGTCCAAGAGGGACACAGGCAGAAGCCCTGTGGTGAAATGATGGTCGCCTGGCCAATCATGCAGATGGCATGTGCTGAGGTGCACTGAGGTGCTCTGTTTGCCATTAGTCAGTGTTCTGTTTCAAAGGTGTGTTAAAGTCTGGTAGACAAATCTTTCACACCAGCATGTATTACTAACATCACATCCTAGGTTAACGTCCTTAGAGTGATTAATCCATCTAGTATGCCATCTACAGATATGCACCATGTACAATCAATCAGGGTCACACATTGCCCCATATGCAAGCCAGAGATCACCTCAAAGTAGTCTATATGCCATAGGCTACAATGACACTCATTTCAGATGATCCCCATTGAACACATACTGAAGACGTGAAGTTCCCTTTTGATGGATCATACTGGTGTGTGTAATTATCAGTACTGCTTGCACTTATTGCAAGCATTCTTAACCATAGAAGAACCTAATATTTGTGCAGTCACAGAAACCTGGTTCAAAGCTGCGGAGAGCACCCCAGCCATACCAAGTTACTCATCCTATCATTCATTCAGACCCCAAACTGTGGGCAGCAAAACAAATGGAGGTGGAGTTGCAATATATATAAAAGACACACACCTCTAAGCTGGTCAAACAGTATGATGCACAGGAAACACTCCAGGTGCAGTTAACAATTGAGAAGACCCCTATTCAAATCATAGCTAGCTATAGGCCTCCAACTCTGACTCAAGATGCCCACTCCACCTATCTGGACCTCTTTGCATCAAGCAGGATTCAACCCTTTACCCTGATCCTGGGTCGATTTTAATTATCCAACCATAGATTAGAAGAAATACTCATACCAAAACACAAATGCCCAGAGATTCCAGTTGGCTGACACCCCCACAAGAGGTGAAAATATGTTGGACTTGGTATTAACCAACATGAGTAACCACTGCACATCCCTACAGTGTCATCATCCCTGGTAAGAACCGACCACAAAGCAGTCACTTTCAAAGTCACCATCTCTCACGACCCCTCCCTAGCTAGGGTCAAACAAAAAAAATATCCAAAGCTGATCACAACCTCCTGAGTGAAGGTATAAACAACTTCACAGGCCCCTCCTCCTACATAGGAACTGGCACATATGTCCAAACCTACACCAAAGTACTATATGAGCATTTACATAGCTGCATGGAGTCAGGAATACCAGACAGGACAAAATCCTCTTCCTCAAGGAAGAGTAAACCTGTCTGATGGACATCTTCAGTAAATAAACTCTATAATAAAAGGAAAAAAATTGCTGTCCAGGACCAAGAAGGAGCAGGTGCCTAATTGGAAGCAATATCTCCTTAGCCTGAACAAGTAAATAAGAGCACTAGTGAAATCCTCCAAAGCAAACTTAAAGTCCAAACTGGCCACATCTACTAAAGACAGTCATAAGGCCTTCTTCACATATGCCCTCAGTCTCAAGGGAAGCACACAGATCTGCTCAGAAGTGGTGCTCAAGGACACCACATACACAAATGCTGTAGATATAGCCAACCTGCTGGCAGACAGGTTAAGTGAAAATTTCACTCCTCTATCCTACCCATCAGTAAAACAAGACATCCCAAGTACCTGCCCCCTTCCCCTTATCTCTAGGGAGAAAGTCATAACTGCCCTCTCAAAGGCAGAAAAATACAGCCTCCATGGGACCCGATAACATCACAGCCTGCATCCTACATGAACTCAGGCAGGAACTTGCAGCACCATTAGGTATCCTATTCAACCAAAGCCTGAGTACCGGCTTCATCCCAGCCGAGTGGAGGGCAGCTACTGTCATCCCTTTGCACAAAGGCAGAGTGTCCACAGATCCAGGAAATTATGCAGCCATCAGCCTAACTAGCCTGATCTGCAAGGACATAGAGCGGATTATCATGGATCTCATTAACAAGGACATTGGCAACCTCCAAACACTTGATCCCACACAGTTTGGTTTTGTCAAGGAGGAGGTTATGCCTGTTAAATTTGGTCGACTTCTTTGAGACAGTCACCAAGGCCATAGCCAAGGGGAAGATGGTGCACACCACCTACCTTAACCTGGCCAAAGCTTTTGATACTATTCCCCATTCAGCTATAATACATAAACACTCTCAACTAGGCATCAGTCCATATGTTACCAGATGGGTAGAAAACTTGTCACTGATAGAACCCACCTAGTCAAAATAAGGGAAGCCACTTCAAGTAGTAGACCCGTAACAAGCGGTGCATTCCATGGATAAGACTTGCAGCCTCTGTTATTTGGGAGATACTTCTTGGAGGTGCAGACTAAATCTAATGGGTTATAGCTGACCAAATTTGCAGTTGACTGCAAGATGGGTGCTGTCATCAATTCCCCTGGTGATGTGGACATCCTCCAAGAGGGTATCACCCAAACAAATGACTGGTGCCAGAAACATGGCTTCAATCTGAATGCCAAAAAATGCAACATTATCCCTTTTGGGGAGAGTGACATCCACACAAATTATCACATTGCGAATAAGATACTAAGCATGCAATCAGTAGTGAGGGAGTTGGGCACCCAGGTTGATAGCAAACTGACTTTTGACCACCATATTGCCTCCATTATATGGAAAGCTTTTTAAATGGCCCACCTCATTAGTAAGGGTATCTCATCCAGGAACAAGGTGGTCATAACATCCCTGTATTCTTCCCTTACAAAACCCAATATTGAGTACAATGCCCCTTTTGGCATGTATCTTACAAAGCACATGCATCAGCTGGGGAGATCACAGAGGTTCCTCACCCAGAGAATCCAGCGCCTCAATCATCTACCCTACACAGATAGGCTAAAAGGCCTGTCCCTCAACTCAGTCTTCTACAGATTCCTCAGAGGTGACCTCTGTCTGGCATACAAAGCAATCTCAGATCCCACCCTGATAGGACTGCTACATATCCACAAGTCAAGCTCTACTTGAGTAACCTGCACGAGCAACCTCAACCTGGTCTGTGACATCAATAGGACTCATTGGTGGAACAGATTTGTGTCCCAAAGACTCCCCATTTTGTGGAATAGACTCCCTCTCCACATAAAGCAGAGTACATCATTAAACCTTTTTAAGCACAACCTGGATAACTGGATGGGGAACAGAAAATACACCCCCTGGGATTACACCTGCATCACTGCTAGACAGTGGCATAGGGTGCTGACTTGTTAGAACATGGGCTCAGTTGTTGGCTAGGCTTGTAAGGGCCTCAGGGCCAATAGCCTAGTAACCTCCTATAATCCTATGATCCTGCAAAAGGTACATTACCAAACGGCCTTTGCACTCAGATATTGGCATGCTAAGGGAAGAGTACATTGAGGTTACGAGTTTGTCAATTACAGGTGACTGTGCCCTGAGCTATGACATATGATTCCTGTCATACCACTGGGGAGACATAATGATCTCAGGCACATTAGGTATAAACCTGTATACCTGTATGGCAAGGTTTGTGTGCCCAGTTCTTTCACCCCCTGTGTATGTAAAGAATAAAAAGCCTCTGCAATTTTACTGTGTTTCTTTTTACCCCTGAGTATGTGCATCACATGTTGTGACTGATGTGCTACCTACCAGGTACATAGGTGTCAATGATGGAAATGATACTACATATATATTTAATCGAGTTTATGGCCATTAGTATGTCAGCAGGTATTTGTTTATCAATACCTGGCCTAATGGTTAAGGTGTTTGCCTTGCAAACACAAGGTGCAGGGTTTGAGTCTCGCAAGGGATAATTGGCTAGGCTCAAATGGCTTGCAAGGGCAGTTAGCTTAGCTTAGTATTAATCTATGAACATAAATTGCAGACTCTATGACTGCTCACAGTTTGTAGGCGTTAGCCACAGACATTCAGTATTTGCTTGTATTTTGGTTAAATGGATTGCAAGCAGTAGAGTACCCAGGACTGAGCCCTGTTGAACACTGGTGCTTACAGATCAGCTATTGGAGGCGGATGTCCCTATATTGTGTATGTGTGCCATCAGTGGGCCACTTAGTAACCTTTACAATGACAGTATCATGGATGCCTAAGTGGGTGCTTTGCAAATAATGCCTGAATGGGGGATATAGTCAAATGGCTTGGCTCAGTCATGGGGGTTGTATGCGCGGATATCCCCTCACTGAGGTCCATGGTGACTGCCTTAGAAATGTCTACCATGTTTAACAGTCATGATCCCCCTGTCAGACATCCAAAATGTGTAGAGTCAACTGTGTGTAGATCACATATATGTGGGCCGATTGGACCATGATGATTGCCCCACAGGCATACAGATATGGATACTGAAGCAAAGAGGTTTATAGTTCTGGTGGTCAGTAGATGCACCACCTCTGTGCAAGGGTATAACAGCTGCCATTGTCCAGTCAGCTGGGGTGCAGCCAGTGGTTTCACTATGCTTTCAAGATGTTCCCAATGGTGTTAGTAATCCTTGTTAGATCCCATGTAGGCTACAACCTGGGATGTTAGCATATCCAATAGATGCTGTGTGTCCTGCATAGAGAGGCCATTTATGACCTGCTCTGTAGATATGGAAGTTATGGGATGGGTTGTAGGAATGTCATTTGTCACATGTGCTGGGAACAGGGGAGTGAAGTTGACACAGAACCTGTGGGATTACAGGTTAGCGATGAGTACAGACCCATTATATGTGGCATCATTATGTATGAGATCACCGACAATCTGGGCCTGTCTTTTCAGGTAACACATGTAACTACACTGTGTATTGTGGTTCTGCTTTGTGTGGGTGCCAAAATTAGCCACCCACACAAAGCAGAACCACAATGCACAGTGTAGTTACAGGTGTTACCTGAAAGGACAGACCCATTACATGTGGCATCATTATGTATGAGTTCACCGACAATCTGGGCCTGTCCTTTCAGGTAGCACATGTAACTAAACTGTGCATTGTAGTTTTGCTTTGTGTGGGTGGCTAATTTTGTCACTTACTGTGTCTACACAACATCACAACAACACTATGTGGCTTTTCAGCTGAGGACGTTGTGGCTCCATTTTTTTTGGGGGGGGCACCCTCACCCCATCTGTCACACAGCAATGTCCACCTCTAACTGTACAGCCTGATAATAGCAGCTGTCCATCAGGCAGGTTTGCTGTGCCATGAGGAGCCTGTGTTCCTCCTGTCAAGTACAGCCGATCCCATGCAGTTGTAATGCTGCTGGCATAATGCAAGGGTGTAGAACTCTGCATACTTGCCTATCCCATCTGAGGGGGGAGGTGTAGTCAAGCTATGTAAACCATCCCACAGGAGGTAATAAATGGCTTTAATTAAATAAATGTGTGCATTGTCAGCAGGGGGGGGGGTTACTGCTGGTAGTTTTAATATGACTGATCTGTGATCAAATCCCACCAGGAAGGACCTCACACTGGGGGGCTGCAGTGGTCAACATATTGGTAAACACATGATGCAGTATGTTGGTTCCCCTTGTAGGGATGTCACGGCACTGCTGCAGGGCATTTTAGTTAAGGATGTGGACTAACCTTTGGGCAAGTGAGCTGCAGGACAACAAAGCAACACAGATGTTGTTCACTTAATGCCACCCCAAACCACGGTGTAATGATATATCGTGATAGACATTCATGCATATAAATATACAAAATGGATGTCTGAATTAATGGCGCTGCTCCTGTAGCCAGCTATTGCTTGATTATGTCCGCTTCAAGTAGTGAATGGCACATGCAGTGTCTCTAGGAAAACACGTGGTTTCACAAAATCTGGATGTGTATCTATCCTTAATGAGTATGTATACACCACCTGCATTACCTTGCACCCTGTCATTTTGAGGTATGAAGATGTGGATGGACGTGTAGTCTGATATGGCTGTGGTGCTGTCTACAGCCTTGAACCAGATGTCCTTTACTGCACACGTCTGTATATTCCAGGGTGGGGACAGAGTGAGGTTCAGTGTTGCCATACCCACCGTGTGGCAGCATAACCATACTGCTGTATAAAGATGGTGTTCTCATTGCAAACTTTTCCCTCCAGACAGTGCATATAAGATGGACTGTGGGGGTGCCAGCAGCCTTGGCCAAATCTCAGAGGTGAGAGATGAAGGCCATCACTGGTGAAGCACTGATGTCTGTTGAGCAAGGCATCCCAAGCAGACATGTAGTAGATCCCCTTACAATGACACCACATGCTAAGGCAATTATTGACTTCCATCAATTCCCGTGTGTATGAAGCCATCATCCTCGATGAGGGTTGTCGCTCACCAGGTCAGGAAGAAACAGTCGAACGTTGTGGGTTCTTGTTCAAGCAGCTTTATTATATGCAAACACATCGCAAACGAAGTTAAGTAACTTTAACTTATAAACAAACAAGCTATCATGCACATAGATGTTAACACTCTGGCAGCACCTTCAAAATGTCACTGATGATTACATGTGCTAGGAATTTATATGCACACACAGACTTAGAAAAGCTTCTTAAAGGAACAACACACCTGTTATTCTACATCCTCCCTCTTTGAAAAATTAGTCACTCATTGTCACTGGAATTAATAAATATGCAATTTACACAGAAATCATTTTCATCATGCAATTATACAAAGCTAGGTACATATATACAACTATGTCCAAGCTGCTGCGTGTTTCACACTGGGCTTTGAGATGCAATCATATTGTGTGACATAAAATTTGGGATCTGGTTTAGCAACTGTAATTGTCTCCGCTGACTGTTCAATCTTAGGAACCTTGGGTTCATCTGCCGGAACAGTATCAGGAGTCAAGACACATTCAGGAACAGGAATATCATCTGGAGTGCTCTGAGTGTTAGAGTCTTTGTCATAGGAACACTGTTGTGATGTTGGTTCTGCTACAGGAAAATGTCTGCAATTTCTCCTGCACTCCACACCCTCGGTTTTAACAAAAAAGGATCTCGGCTCTGCACATATACTCATTACATGACCAATCCGGTTGAAAACTTTCACTGTATCCTTACTGTCTCTCCTTCTTTCAATGGATGAAGAAATCTGCTTGTTTTGTCATAGCTCCACTTTTGAAAAGAATGCTTTTATAGGGCTCAGTAAACTGGAACTGATAGGCAATGTGTTCTGGTTTGCCTAGATAGAAGTCTGTGAGCAGGTGAGCCAAGTATATCATCATGGGGTAGTGTCTGAGATTGAGTAAATTATAAAAAAAAATTATTATCATGCCTTGACTTCTCAAGTAATTGCTTTGCACTCTGTACTGCATGTTCAGCAAATCCATTTGATTGCGGATACTCTGGACTACTAGTAACATGTACGAAGTCCCATTCTCTTGCAAATTTCTGAAACAATTGACTGGTAAATTGGGTATCGTTGTCGGAGAGTAATTTCTGTGGACTGCCATGGACTGAGAAATGATGTTTCAACTTAGTATTGACTGTAGTAGAAGTTAGATTAGGTAGTAGATCGATCTCAAACCAATTCAAATAAGAGTCTACCAGTACTAAGTAATGTTGAATGTTCGACTCGAATATGTCAGTAGCTACTATTGACCAAGGTAGTTCAGGGATTTAACTTAGCTGAAGTGGTTCTTTTTGCAAATGTGGTTTAGTACTATTACATACTGAATAGGAAGAAAGTACTCTATCAATGTCTTTCGCCAGAGAAGTCCAAAACACAAGTCCTCTCACCCTTCTCTTAGTAGGTTTGGAATCTGGGTGACCACAATGCAAAATCTGGATATACTCTTGTTGTAAGGAAGCAGGAATAACAATTTTAGGACCTCTGAAAATAATGCTATCTTCCATCAACAGCTCATCTCTGTAAGGAAAGTAAGGTCGCACATCAGGTGATACACTAGATTGCTTTGATGACCATCCAACACTGATATAGTGACTACTCTTTTGCAAAACTGGAACAGTCATTGTATGATCTCGTAGCTCATCAAGTCTTGTGGTAGAAAAATTATGCACTTTCATGGCATAAAAGTCAAAATTCTCTGCATCAAGCTGTTCCATTGTATTTCTGGGCGATCTGAGTAAACTATCAGCCAGATAAAGAAGTTTGCCTTTCGTATAGACTAATTTGCAATTTGAGCATCATTCTTTGTAATCTCACTGGAGCTGAATGCATATGCTTCTTTAAAATAGTAACCAAAGATTGATGATCAGTTTCAATCTGAATATCTCGACCATAGACATAATCATGAAACTTGGAACATGCAAACACTATTGCCAAAAGTTCCTTCTCAATTTGAGCATGCTGCATCGCAGTCTAGGTAAGTGTTCTAGATGCATGGGCTACTGGCCTGCCTTCCTGAAGAATAACTGCACCAGAACCAATTTTTGAAGCATTGCAGGAAAGAGTTACTGGTTTATTGACATCATAGTACCTTAATGTTGGTGGGGTAGCAATTTTCTGCTTAAGAACTTCAAATGTTTTCTGGTGTTGTTCTAGTTATAACCATGTAACATTTTTATGTGTGAGCTCTCTCAAAGGTGCTGTCAATTCACTGTAGTCTGGTACAAACTTGGCTAAATAGTTGACCATGCCAAGAAAACGTTGTAGAGCTTGCACATTATTCAGTGCTGGCATTTCAAGAATGGCTGCTTGGTTGGACGGGTCCAGCCTAAAGCCAGTACAATAAATAACCTATATATGTAACTTCTGGTAATCTGAATTTGCATTTCATAGTATTGAGCTTTTAAGTTCACTTCACATGCTCTGTCTAGAACTCTCCTAAGGTTTCTGCTTCACTATTGCCTCCGACCAGTAAATCATCTACTATTATGGCACAAAGATAACCCAAAATAATTTGCTCCATTGCACGCTGAAATACTTCACTTGCAGAATTTATTCCAAATGACATCCTTAGGAATCTATATCTTTGAACTAGAAACAAAAACGAGCTGGAAGGAGCAGACCACCCAGGAAAATGTAAAACCGTTTTATTAGCAAACGCTTTCGGAGCGCACAATGTCACTCCTTCTTCAGACATAAAATACCCAAAGAAACTTTCAGCCATCTTAATATATCCTAATAAGAGTGTTAATTATTCAATCATACATAATTAATTATACAACTATTTTTAAGTTTTGATTTAATTAAAATGCTTATTAGTTATTAGTTATTAGTATTTTTTTATTTTTTTTTATTGTTTTTATTGTACTTTTTATATATACTAGGATTTTCAATTAATATTTTAAATGAAGGTTTTATTATTGTTGTTCTTGTTTTAAAGTTGAATTTTATTATTATATATATATATATATATATATATATATATATATATATATATATATATATATAAGTAAATTCTTGAAGTTATTGTTATTTCCGGTTAAAGGTTGATTTTATCTGGTTTCACTGGCACCTGTTGGTGGGTGTTCATTGGCATTATGACAGGTGCACACACAGTGTTTCCAGATCCAGTTTTCTGCATTAAGTGCAGTTTCATTTAAAAGTTAAAGGTTGATTTCACGTGGTTGTTTTATACAATTGAAGTTGTATAATTAATTATGTATGATTGAATAATTAACACTTTTATTAGGATATATTAAGATGGCTGAAAGTTTCTTTTGGTATTTTATGTCTGAAGAAGGAGTGACATTGTGCGCTCCGAAAGCATTTGCTAATAAAACGGTTTTACATTTTCCTGGGTGGTCTGCTCCTTCCAGCTCATTTTTGTTTCTAGTTCGTTGTTTGTTGCTGTAATTTGTTTTGGTTTGAATCTATATCTTCCAAATGGGGTACTGAATGTAGTCAGTAGTGCAGATTTGCGATCAAGCATCACTTGCCAAAATGAACTCTTTGCATCCAAGACAGAAAAAATAGTGGCGTTCGTTATCAGGGCTGCAACTTCTTCAACTGTAAACATAGGATGATGTGGTCTCTTCAATGCTTTGTTCAAATCCTTTGGGTCACTGCATATTCTGATTTCATCTGAGCCTTTTTTATGAGCTGCTACCATGGACGACACCCATTCGGTAGGTTCTGTTGCTGGACAAATTACACCTTGTTTCACCATTCTGTCCAACTGAGCTTTGACCTTATGCTGCATAGCTATTGGAACTTTTCTTACTGGCTGACTACTGGACTGATCTCTAGGACTAGTTTCTTCGCATACACCACTGGAAGTTTGCCCGACTAGTCATCGAAAACATCGGCATACTTTGAAAAAATAGTGTTAGTGAAGATGGAACTGGGACATGTGCTTTTAACAGCTGTTGGCCATATAACATGAAAGCACTACTGAGCCTTCAGTTTGAATTTCTTCACATCCATAAGCAACAAGCTCCACGCAACTAGTCACATTTAGTTGTTCACCAGCTCTGATCCTTGCGAAAGTATCTGCAGACATAACATTACACTTTGAACCAGTGTGTTGGTGGATTTACCATTGATCTGAACAGTACAAAACATTTCATTTCTTGCCAATAAATCTACTGCATCAATCTTTTCATCAATCACTGACGCACCATCTACATAGAAAGCGGACTGTTGCAAGTTTACTTGATCAACTTGCTTTTTTGAGTGACCCTTCTTTGTAACTGTGCTAGGTCTACTTGATTTACAAAATCTTTGAAAATGGTTCCACTTCTTACACATGTGGCATTGCTGACCAAATGCTATGCACTTTTCTCTTCTGTACTCATGGTTAGTACCACAATTGCGACAGTTAACAAATAAAGCTTGATTTGGGTTTTGATGATTCACTTGTATACTGTACTGAGCAGCATCTGTTCTGCACTGGATAGCCTTGGTTCTGCACTGAGCATGCTCCTTTAACTGAGCTGGTCTTGGAATTTGCTACAAGACTATGGGTTTTACTGGAAGTCCCACAGAGGCTGCTACTGCCATGTGCTTAGGCCTGCTTCTGCTGCCACATGTTGCATGCTGTCTACATTAGCTCTTGAGCCTGTTGAAACCATGCTCTTATCACTAGCAAGCATACTTGTGTGCCTTTCTGTAACTTCATGGATCTGACAAATCTCAATGGCTTTGTTCAGCATCAAATCACTGTCACAAAGCAAAATCTTTCTCACAGCAGCATTATTAATACCACACACAAGACTGTCCTTTATTAACTCATCTTTTAAATCACCAAACTGATACATTTTAGCTTTGTTTCTTAGGTCAGTAATGTAAGCTCCAAAAGTTTCCCCTTGCTTTTGATCTCTCATGTAAAACAAATGCCTCTCTAATGTAACATTAGTCTGGGGGTTACACATTTCTCTGAATTTGCGCTTTAAACACTCGGGGTCTTCCCTTGATTCAGCCTGCACAACAACACAACAAGTTTCTCCTTCACCTTCATACACTGCTGGTGCATATGCAAATGAATGCTCCCTTTCAATGGCCTCTGACCCTGCTAGGTTTATCAAAATGCATGCCCCTGTGCATGTATCTTTATCAGAATAAGCTGCTTGTATAAAGATATCATACTCTTGCTCGAATATTCTCCAATTCTTTGTAACATTCTGATCAAATACAAGTGGTTGTGGCTTGCAAAATCTGTCTGCCATATTAACATATCTTAATGAAGACTTTTGAAATGTACACGAACGCATACACTTGCACACACACATACACATGTGCTTGGAATTTATGCCAGTTCTTGTAATAGCATGATAAGCCTCTGTATAGCTGAACTTTACTAAATAAATCTCTCGGGCACTGTAATACACTGAAATCACTTTACTCTAAAAGCCACTTGTCTTGAAATCATTTTTCTGTACGAGCCATTTATCTTGAAATTATTTGACTGTAAAAGTCATTTATCATCATTTTAAGAAACCTTTTGAATAACTGCATCGTACAAATACACTGGGCAATAGAAGCTGAGGGCTAGAAACATTTTGAAGCAATTGTACTTTACGAATAAACTGTTTCAAAGTAATTGCAAGTTGGGAATAAACTATTCTGAAGCAATTATACTTTGCGAATAAACTGGGCAGAAGCTCAGAGTGAGAAACACTTTGAAATAACTGCACTTTGGGAATAACAGTACACAGCACACTGAAATTTCTCAAAATGGCTGCACTTTGCCAAATACTCTGTACAATGCAAGAAACACTCTGTAATGGCAGCACTCTGTGAACAGGTAAACCCATGCATAAGAAACTCTACAAAATGGCTGTATGTGACTGCACTTCATGAAATAGTTGCACTTTGCACACAACAAACTCTTCGGAATAAATGCACAGTAATAAACACACAGTGTAAGCACTTTTACATACTTTGAGATACTTCAAATAACTCTAGTTATGCAATTCATGGCTTCAATCAATGCAAAGTAGTAATTTATGCCAAAACACAGTAATCTGCCAAAACACATGCAGTCACCTTGCTTTATTTATGCTCAATGTGCCCGTTTCTGCCCCTTCTATTATATTCATTTTGCTCATTTAATCTCTTAATGTGCCCATTATAATTTCTTGTGCTCATTTTAACTTTATAGGTTTAGGTTCATAGGTTAGTACTAGGCTAACTGCACTTGCGAGCCATTTTAAGCCTAGCCAATTATCCCTTGTGAGACTCAAACCCTGCACCTTGTGTTTGTAAGGCAAACACCTTAACCATTAGGCCACCCTCCCAACCCATGCTCATTTTACTTTAAACATGCTCGTTTTAGCAAATAACCTTATTTCAAACAGTTCCTTTGATTAATGAGCTTTTTTATCCTTAGTAAATGTTTCTGTGCTATTCATTTGCTTAATAATACATCCTGTACCCTTGTAATGCTCAGTTTTATCTCTTTTAATAAATAAATCTTTCGTGCATATTCTCTTTACCTTTAGTTTGTGTCTTGCCCTTTTTTGCTATCAGTTCACTTAGTTTGTCTTCATCGTTACCTCTGCACTTCACGGCTCTGAAGAGTAGTCTTTACCATCCCGGTTCTGACACCATGTCACTCACCTGGTCAGGAAGAAAGAGGCAAACATTGTGGGTTCCTGTTCAAGCAGCTTTATTATATACAAACACATCATAAATGAAGTTAAGTAACTTTAAGTTATAAATAAACTAGCTGTCACACATGTAGATGTTAACACTCTGGCTGCACCTTCAAAATGGCACTGAAGATAACACTTGCTAGGAATTTATATGCACACAGACTTAGAAAAGCTTCTTAAAGGTACAGCATATCTGTTATTCTACAAGGATCAGCTGCAGCTAAATGCTATGCTCATACCCATGAGAGACAGAGACTGGCTAAGCTCATTCATGTGTCTGCATGCAGTCCAGTGACGTAGGCTCCTAGGCCTACACACCTGCAGGAACTATGATGTCAACGTTATGTTAACTAATATTCCTTGACTTGCGGCAATGTGTGATAAGGCTTATTGTGTCAACCCACAGACAGCTATCTGTGATCTTTTCCATATGTAGCCACTTGACACACTAATCAATGTGTCTTACGATGTAATCACCTATGACTAAGAGGTGTGATTTTGTGTTTTGCCCCAGGTTTTTGACAGGTGAAAGAGTGATGCATGCAGTATTATGTGTACTGTGCTCTCCAGAGGCAGGGTTTTCTAAGGTATCTGCTGTTTGGCAATCTGTCTGGTAAGGAACTGCACACATGCAGGTGTGTGTGATGTTGGTGTAGGTGGTGCAGCATGTGAACTGTGCATGTTGGCATGATGTGCATTGTCATATGTAATAACTGCTGTTGGAGACACCATGGCAGCATATTTGGAAATGCAGTCACATCTGTCACACGTTGTGCTTATGTGTCATAGGAGTAGAAGGATGTGGACACTGCCAACATCTCATCAGCAGGTCCTGCATAGTTAGCGTCATGCTGCCACACCCTTCAGGGTGACAGCCTGATATACAGTGTTTGCAGGCACACCTTGCAGTGAAGATGTGGATGCCTGTGCATGCATAGTGGACTTGTACAACTCTGCAGACATTACTTTGGCCTTGCAAGCGTATGATGCCTGCTGAGCAACCAGACAGCAGACTGGTTGTTGTGTGACATGATATGGGAACACAGGCATTTGTTTCGGGTACATAAATGCTCAGTATGACATGTCTAGGACATGTGGCAGGTGGACCCACATTGGCTGAAGGTGGCCAGTCCACAGCAGTAGGCCTCACAGCCATGTCATGCAGATATCCACCAGTAATCTGTTGGAGGGCAGGATGCATGACTAGCTGTGAAATTATCACCTACAATGGCTCACTGCCAGTGTGTTGATTGTTTCAGCAAGACTTGACATCTATGTCACTGGACATTGCAGATTATATTGTGGCACTACAGCAGTGCTCCTAATCACCATCTTGTCTCTTTTCTAGTGACATTCCACCAGCCCTGTAACAGAAGGCATAATACAAGCAAAAGCTAACTGAGTGCCCAGGTAGTTAATCAAGGCATCTACCTGGAGAAGGGTATGTGAAGGCAACAGAGCCTTTCATAATGTGGGACAGCTATGTGGATGAACAAACAGGCTGTGTCCTGCTTCTCATCATGGGCTTCATAGTTACATTTTGTGTGTGATGATAGAAAACATATCAGAGCATGGTGTCCTGTATAAGAGTGGTGTTGGTGAGACCAGCATTAGTAATTGTCAGGCACTGGAAATTCCATGCACTCCCATGCTTAACACAGTCTTCACAAGGTAATTGTGTCCTTCCAGTACTCACCACTTGGGTAGTGTCCAACTGCAGAATACCTGTGGAAAACCTCCACCTTACCTTCACAGGGTATACATATTACACTTCCCTAACTTGTTTGTTTGTGCTATGTACAGACATCTTGGATGACTCTCTTCTTGGGAAATGCTGGAAGTAACTGCAATCCTTAGTTGCACAAAGGGCAACCAGCATGTAGTGCCAAGCAGTGTCCCAAGATCTCTGAGTTGTGTGACATAAAACACCATGAAAGGAGTTAGCAGTAACCATGTCGTACACCTACTGATGCTGGACCAAACACAGTTTTTTGCTCAAGGCCAGATCATACCTACCGCCTCTAACCAGTGGACCCCATTGAGTGTTACACTATGCGATGGATGACGGGAAAAAGACTCACTCTACCTACCATGGCCTGGCAAGGTGTTTGACAATATTATGCCTGCAGGCCTTGCTGGAAACTGTGTAGATTATTTGCAGAGTGTTATGCCAGCTGGTGGATAGGCAAGTGTCTGACAGTCATACTCTGGGAAGATAGCTTTGGGAGACCTATGCTACAATGACGCCAGTCACCAGTGGATTTCCACAAACATCATTTAATTAATTAATTTAATTTATTTATTTATTTATTTGATGCCTGTTAACTGGGATAGTCCATCTCAGCAAAAGCCCTTTTTCAGTGGAGGCCTGGGGAGAAAAGTTCCACAGTACAAGTATGCAAGAAAATGTACAGAAATGAAGATGAATACAGTGAAAATTTTACAATAAAATAATTAAGCAAATGTAGATAAAGCTCCACAGTACAATATAGTAAGAGGCATTATAACACCGAAGAAATAACTTAGCAAAGAAATATACACTAAAATATTTGAATGAATTTACATAACACATTGGGTTATCTTCAGAGGGTAATTGTACAATACCGAGCAGTTGTTAAGTGAGTTATGGCAGTAGGGAAGGGAAGAATAGAGCGGATAGTGATAGAGAAAGGAATGGGTTCATGTTGGATGATTACAGAGGCAAATCCATGTGCTATTAAGGTACAATTTAAGAGTTTTTTTTAATTCGTTCTATGTTTCATGGGGAGCTTGTTCTATGTAAGTGCAGGGAAGTAGCTGTAGAGATTCTGTCCAATAGATTTTTTAGGCTTGTGAATTTGTAAGGAGCATTGGTCAGAGCTTCTGAGGGATTGAGGGAGCTTATAGAGGGAGACAAGTGAGGAAATGCTAGGGCAAGAGGAGGGCTTATTCAAAATAGTATGAATAAGGAGAAGTTGGATAAATAGTTGGTTAGGAAACTCTAGCCCGCTGAGTGTCGGGAGAGCATGACAGTAGTGTGATCTTGAGGGCAGATTGGCTGCAAATCTAGCAAATTTGCTGTACGTGGTTTCAAGTTTGGAATGTAGTGAAGACTGTAAGTTTGTTAAAATGTGAGAGCTGTAAAAGATCTTGGGGAGAAGGCAAGCTTGGGCTAGTGAGATCCTGGAGTTGGGTGTGAGGAACCTTTTGTTTCTATAGAGTAAACCAAGCTTTTGATGGGTTTTCTTGATGCAGTTAAGTACATGCAGGTCAAATTTTATTTGATCATCCACTATTACTCCAAGCAGTATAGTGCGGGATTCAGCTATGATCGTAGTGAAGAGATGGTGAATGAGGATTTAAGATGGTAAAGGGATTTTGGGAGGAAGAGAAGAAGTTTTGTCTTTTTAGGTTTTAGTATGAGTTGTTAGTAAGCCATGTTTTAGAGAGGTCGAAAGATGTTTGTGTCAGGGTTAGTAGGTCAATGGGACACTCGGCGATAGAAATGATGGTGGAGTTATCTGTGTACTGTATGAGGGAAGACTGAAGACAGGATGTGTGCAGTTGGTTAGTAAAAATGTTAAAAAGGAGGGGGCCTAAAATAGAGCCTTAGGGACACCAATTTTGATGGGGAGAAAAGGAGAAACAGCAGAGAGCCATTTTACAGATTGCAGTCTGCCTGCGAGGTAGATATTGAACCAGCATATAGTTGTTGAGAAAAGGTTGAGTTGAGAGAGTTTGGAGAGGGGAATGGGGTGAGAGACAGTGTCAAAGGCTTTGGAAAGATCTAAAAAGATGCAGGACACTAGTTTATCATTATCTCTAGCTAGGGAGATGGAGTTCTTCTTCTTTCGGCTTTTCCCAGTTAAGGTTCGCCACAGCGGAACTCTGGTCCACTAATGATTGGCAGTAGATTTTTACGGTGCTGAGGTGCCAGCCCGACACCCAACCTTCAACAAAAGCACACCCATTCACGCATGTCTTTTTAATGCCACTCGACTGTGGGGAGGACATGCAGACTCCACACAGAAGGTGCTCCAGTCGAGAATTGAACAGGAGACCCTCTTGCTGTGAGGCGACAATGCTACCACTGCACCACCACAGTTAGTAAAGGAAATAAGTGCAGTAGTGGTGCTGTGGAGGGGATGGAAGCCATGTTGAGTAGAGGTAAATAAGTTTTCATGAGTAAGATGTTAATGCCGTACTCCTTCTAGCCATTCCCTTCTCTGCAGTCACAGCCACTGTCAGTACCTCTGACTGACTAGATTAGCATGTGACTGCATATTAGGAGTTGTCACTGAATCCCACACACAACCCAAAGTTATCCAGGATGGCCTAAGACACACATTCAGTTGTTGTCTGAGCGACTGACAAATACTAAATGCCAATGACTGCACAATACAATGGTTTGGGAAGTCATACACTCCTAGAAAATATTGTAGTGTTTGTACACCATACACAGTTGAGCCATTAGTCATGGACTTATGGACACAGAGAGTAATGTAGCCTTTGACTTTCACTGGTCGGTAAGATGTGGGGATGTAGTCAATTTAGTACAACCTATGCAGAAAGGTATGGGATGCAAACCCCACACTGTCATTGTTACATTGTATTTGTTACTTGTCACACCTATCATTGGGTGCAATGGCACTACACAGGCATGTCTTACACCTGTAGCAGACACATAGGTTCCATGGTACACCAATGCACAGTATAGATAACATGTCCTATAGAGTCCATGTCAAGACTGTACATGTGCAGCCCATGTGTAGCCTGCCTTCTAAATGCTTTGGAGGCGATGTATATGGCTGCCATACAGGGAGGTGTCAGATCCCACTGTGTACATCCCACATATCCATGACAGGACTAATACATATCTTACCTGTCCTACACACCTAGTTCATCATTGTGGTGTAAATAGTACAAGCTGGAGAGACAGATATGTAACACAGACAGTATACCATATATATAACATGCCCCCCCATACATGTGAAGCACACATCTGCTGTGACACACATCATGTTAAAGGTTACACAATGGGATGCAGAATAAAACAAGCATAACTGGTGTTGGACAAAAGTCTCTACTGGACCCAGGAATTTTGCAGATGAGTCATCTCCATCACCACAGCTTGTAGATGTGTAAACTCCCAAAGCCCTGGTAACACATATCAAGAGTATCAGACCATTTCACAGATTAGGGGTGCATGAGTAGGCTGAATGATGCCATTGTCCTTGTTAGCCTGTTATACACATATGAACCTATGGAGCCATGCACCTATAGTGCTGTACCTTGTTAACCTGTTATACACATATGAACCTATGGAGCCATGCACCTATAGTGCTGAACCTTGCTGAATACATATTTCTTCTGTGCTGACATTCCATGTCTTCTATGGCTTTATTGCCTCTGTGTATCCATAGCTGTCCCAAACAGAATCCCAAAATAGAGACATAAACAGGTCTGTGGCACACCTTTCATTGTGTAATTATACAACCATTACAACATCATGCAACATAAGGTACACAAAATTATGTAGCTTACTCATTACAGTGTCAACATACAGTATTTATCAGTAGCCAGTACAAATAGCATGGCAAAACAACACTGCATTACACAAGTACATTTTAATTTATATAGTCACCCTGTGCATCAGACACATTTCCCTGCATTGACAATGAGGATGACAGGGATGTGGCACAGGTATCATTAATTACTTGCACAGGGTGCTGTGTGGGGGTGCAGAAGGCCTAGGCTGATCCAGAAGGCTGACAGCATGTGTGTGAGTCAGGAAGGGAGGCAAGATGGACCATGGAAATGTGCCATGTGTTTCTGTAGGTGACCTGTATTTGGCAGTGGTGTGTGATTGTGTGCCTGTACACAGTCAATCTCAGTGTTAGCCCTACATGTGTGTATGATGGGCAGCTTTGAACCATGCATGATAGAGCTGACAGTTCACCATATCTGGCCCTGAACATGGGAACTGTCTCTGCCAGGAGTTTATTGGCACCTCCATGGCCAAGGTCAGAAGCAGTGGGTACCTGATGGTGACTGCACTCTGCTGGGACCATGTCCTCAACTGGATCACCCAGGACAATGAGCCCATGGCCTGCCATGTCTTAGTGTGGACAGCACACTCCTCTCTGTAGCAATGTACTGTCACAACGGGAGTGTGATTGTGCACTGCCACTTGGACTCATAGCAGATGGGGTTGCTGAACCATATCCATGAGTCTGATGCTCAACCCCAACCACACATTCCAGCACAGACACTGTGCATTCCAAGCAAGATAATGTGTGATCTGTCTCAGCTCACCTTCTTTTCACTTCATCAGTGAACCAACCTAGTGTGTCAGCAATGTGGTGGAGGTGGTTACAGATGTCAGACTGTCCTGCATCTATAACCCTAAGTGTTCATCTGGAGTTCCTTTCAGAACACAGCTGTGCCTTCATGATGGCCAGAAAGATGTGCAGAGTGACCCGTGATGTGACACATTTAACAGTTGTTGGACAGACAGCAAGCCTCATAAAAGCACCTCTATCAGTCCACCTGTGTGGAACCTCATCAGCTCTGTGGCTATGGCCAGTGTCTACACTCACTGGAGCCATAGTTGCCACACTTACTTGTTCAATGTCCCTACCCTCTGACTGTCCAATATCTGTGGCCTCCAGGGACTGAGTATGTATGGGCATACTGACTGAGTGCAGTGACAATGAGGGCAGAAGAGGAATGCCAACCTCCAGGACAGATTCAGCCCCTGAAACCCCCACTTATGCCTCACTCTGGCCACCATCATCATCAGAATCTGAAGAGACACTGACATCGGGTTGTGTAGGGGACAGAGATTAACCATCTCTGTCATCTGTGATAAAGGAAAAAGTAGTACATTAATACTTGCACTACTATGCTCTGCAATACTATGTTGTGATATATGTAGTGCTGTATACACTGTTGGCACTATTACAGACCTGTTGAAAACCCAGCCTCATATAGTAGGACAAGAGGACATTACTTTTCCCACAAACATCTTTAGTTATTTGTAAATAAAAACTTTTTACAAAGCAATCTCATCAGCAAGAATAAGATACACGGTTGACATTTGTGAAGACTCTGCACAGTTGTCACATATGACAATCTGTAACATCTTGACAATACTGTCACATCTATCAGTGTGGTCACACCTAAAAGGCATAGGCATGAGTCTAACACGTGTACAGTCAGAAAATATCTGTGCAGTTGGCAATCATGCCAACAGTACAGCAATCCAGGCAGCAGGCCTGTGATGACACTTTAGGGATTACATTGCTGTAAACCTACATCTATAACAAAACAGTGTAGTGCTTACCAGGACCAGGACCACACCCTTGTCCAATAGCTGATGGACCTGTGAAAAGTTGAGGGAGAGGTAATGTCAGTACCACTGCATGTTGCACCATAACAAGGTAATACATCCATATATCTCACATTTACAGTAGCTACTGTTAATTGTTATATCAGTCAACATCTGAGCATGAGAGTTAAACTGCAGTTAAACCCCACACACAAAGAACAAAGAGCTGTCACCCAAGTAAAATTATGTACATCCTGACATACTGAATGGTGCAGTATTGCAGTGCTGATCAAAATAAGCTTGCTTGCATGCTCCTCAGCTATGGAAACTGTGGCACCCACATCTACGATGTACGGTATAATGGAAGCCTTGGAGTTGTCGTGTGTGCTTAGGTTCACCAGGAATTCCTCAGTGGCTGAGAGTGGTTGTTGTGCTGCAGGCCCTCCACCAGTGATTCCATGATCTCTGACTACATCTGCTGCTTTTCTATGTGCAGCATTGATCATGTCCATTGCTCAGTGTAGAACCTGCTCATATGCCCTGCTCTGATGACCTGTGGCATTCACATCATGGGCAAGGTCAGCCCACAATGCTGCCCACTGTTTCCTGTTTTGCTTCCCCCTGGAAAGTAGGAGCTCATGGTGTTGCCAGAGGCCCTACAGTATAATATCATTCTCTGCATCCATGAAAGGAGCACAGCATCTTGGATGCATGTTTCCTGAAAGACAACAAAATGGGAACACATCAGGATCACATACGTGGAAGTACACTATGTAGAGATATAGCAAGAATGGAATGGCTAGCAATATCCACTGCTTGATCACACATCATATTCCACATTGTGTAAATATACTAAACGTTTGGATACAACTAAGATACTAGCAATAGTCTGCTACTTCCATGTGTGCCATGACAGATACTACTGTATGATAATACACCCAACACTGGAGTCTATTGTAGTGTTTCCCCTAGGTGCAACCCCCATGATAATATGTCAAAACAACAGTGCCAAACAAATAACAGTGTGCTTATTACAACCACTATAAAGGGACAGTCCCAAGAGACCAGTGAACCACATTCGCAAAAAATATTCCACCCTTGATGTATTGCACATCATCTGTATTTGTAACAAATCTGGAGTTCAATGACATGTCATTCTCAAAGTTCTAAGAAAGACCTAAAGCTGTAATCCCCATTCCTCATAAGTATATTCAAACATCTGCATCCTGCAGTAAACAAAACGATTACATACATGATGGAGTGCAAAACTCCTCTGTTGATATGTGCTGATATTTAAGTTTTTGCAAATGCATGTTCTGTGTGAAGAAAGTCTCATACAAAATGGTTGCCCATAGTCAGCTGTTTGCCTTTTTAACATGCTTCTCATTACCATGTGATTGTCGGTTAACCAATCTATGGTTCTGAAATGCTAATTGCAGCCAATAAAGCTGATTTGCACTATCATCAGCAAATGACATGCAACCATTGTGCAAGATATAAGGTCTTCATGTAGATTAGAAGCCCTTTCTGATATGCTGTGCTGGATATTACTGGGATGAGGAGACTACGCCATCGCAGGGGGGTAGGTCTGTAGCAGGTGCTTTTACATAGAAATGTGTGTGCCACAGGCTGCAGCTGTTGCTGCAAGTAGGCAGAGAGTCTCAACACTTTTAAGGACAACAAGCTATAAGAGTAACTCTGGGAGCTGTGTAAGCCTTGTTGTAGAGGCAGAGTCGGAGTGATGGTACCCATTCCACTCCAGTTACAGCATGTGTTTAAGGTAAGTATGTTAGGCAACGGTATCACAAACAGAGTACTAGCAATATGTTTGTTATGTCCTTGAGCAACATAGAGGATAAATATAACATTATGTCCACCATTTGCACAACTGTCAGGCCATGTGACACAGTCTGGTACTCATTTGTAACATGTATACTGGCAGTCCTTGTTACAAGCAGGGGCGTCATATGTGTATGTTAGAGGTGCAGCTGTGCTAATCTGCACTGTGAGCATTAAATGATTGTGTGCTGCACTGTGATATGAGTGGGCCTCATTTGCATCATATGAGTTAAAATCCTCTGTGAATGCATAGTAATGCATAACTTGACACTTTATGCACTTATAATTTTGCTTTAGGCATATGTGAAGTCTGTTCCAATCTGCAGGCCTGTGACTTCCATCAGTAAAAAAACAGACATTTCATTTGAAATGCATTGTGTGGATAAAGAGTGCATGACTCAGTCATTAATTTCTGGCTTCACAATAATGTAATTTAAATGCTACACACCACTGGAATTGAACCCAGAAATATGTGTGGCAAAATGTACTGTGTGCAAGGCATTTAACAGACTGAGCTACTGATTCACTGTTACAGCAGGTGTATTTGTAAGATGTAAGTGCACATATACAGGCTGTGACATAACTTTTTACATCCATCATTATGTCCATGGCTCTATATGGATGTATTTCTGCACCAGGGTCCTAGTTGAACATGGATTTTGCCATTAATGCCTTAACAGGCATATTTCTAAATGTTGCTGATAAAAGAGTACATTTGCCTGCTATTAGAGACCTCCCTTAAATCCATTATTCTGTGTTTGACTTTCTAGGCATGCAGTCTTGCACCAGACTCCAAGGTACACTCCCATTATTTCCATTATTCTTTAAACAAGTTTGCGTGACATGGCACAATGCGCAGCTCCACTTAAACATGCTTAATGACTGTAACTTGCAATTACTATGTTTTGCTTAAACCACCTGTTTTACTTGACAGCTGTGTGATGTGGCAGGATAAAGCAGTGGTCTATATGTCCGATGGTCTTGGGTTCAAAATAGGAGAGAGGTGTTTATTTTGCATTTGTTTATTATCCTTTAAAAAACAAATATATCAATATAGCTCCATTTAGCTGAGCTGAACGAAGGTGAGTGACACGCCGTGTCATGCAGCGCCACGCAAAAAAATATGTAAAGAAAAGAAAAATGGGGAGATAGAAAAGTGGTGAAATGGAATGCAAGCAGGGGGAAAAACATAGTGAAAGGTGGGTAGGTATGTACAGGAAGGGTGTAGGAAAGAACTACAGCTATCCATTTCTTGTACATCAATAACTGTGCACTTTGACAGAATTAGTACAAGACTTTGGACTCTCACCTCCAGAGAGAGGGGTCAGGGCAACATAATTGCATTGTTAAGCCAATTGGACCAAATTATGTGTGTCCAGTAGACACATGTGCAAAATGGTCAGCTATATAAGGGGCGATATTTTTGGGGGAACAGGTGCCCATTTTTTTTTATGTGAGAGTGGAATGTTGAGGAAGGGACATAGGTATGTGTGAGGGAGGTAAGTTGGGTAGGTGAGGAAGCCTTTGCAGACAGACAAGACATAAAGACAGAAGACAGGGATGGTCTGTGACACAAGAGGGGTGAATACCTTGGATGGGGAGGGTGTTGTGCAATCGCATTCCAACGTGCTTTCACAAGGTAGCAGCATGACTCACATCTGCACCCAGGGGACTGTTGGCACTGCTCTGTCACTGCCCCGAGGGTGGCAGTGGTGGAGCCTGGGGTCCTGGGATAGCCTACCCCACCAGGGTGTCCAGAATGCTCTCCATCCAGAGCAGGTGTCATCCAAACCCATGGAAGACGATCCTGCACACCAATCCTGGCAGTTTGTCACACCTCCCCCTCTATCATTGCTCCCTGAGAAAGAGGTCCATCCTGTCCCATGGGGTGGTATGACCCAATGCAGCAGGTAGTGCAGTGGCAGCAGAGAGAGTACCACCAGGCTGAGTTCCAAACGTGCTGGTACCCAGGGCCATGGCCAGCAGAGGCAAGGTAGGCAGATCTTGAGGAACTGGCTGACCTTCACTCGCTGTATTAAAGTACTTATAACAATAAGTTAAGGTTAGTAATAACCAAGCCAATGTTAGTATTAACAGAATGGAACATAATATCGATTGATCCAAATACATGTTAAGGTATATTATGTGTAACACAACATTAAGCAACATAACAGTAAGTATGTTAACAGCAAGCCAGTGTGCAATAATGCATACGGCCAACTAAATAGCTAGTTTAACAAAATATGTTAATATTAAATCATAATAATAAATAACAATAATAAATTAAAGAGGATAAGGGGTGGGTAAGAGAGAGAAAAACATACCATTAATGACATTGCAGATGATATCCCTAAAATGACTGGTAATACATACTTCTACAGGTGTACAGTGTCAGTTGTGAGTATAGTGACTACAAGTCTTCTATAGCTGATGTAGCATGGACATACCTCTCAAGCTGTTAGCAAGAGACAGTATGGGCCCAGCACTAACAAATGCAAGTACACAACTACATAAAAAAGTTTCACATGATGTGCACATACATGACTACCAAGGTGTTCTGTAAATGGATTTGAAAATACATTGCATTGCAGGTAATCATTCATCTGGTAATCATGGACCAGACAGATTATGTGGTTCTAATTACATTACAAAAAATCATGACAATTGAGAGGTTTGTTTGTGTACATTATGTAGACTAGGCAGCCGCCATGCCTTAGTTGGCAGGCATGGGAGTAAAACTCAAAAGCTGTGACTGCAGGAGACATCTGCAAATAATGTAGCAATTGACTGCAGCAACTTAGAACAGACATGCAATGAATGCAACCCTACTGCAAATTTTAAGACAGATTTAGTTAGGAAACCACAATCCTTTTTAACCCTTTATTGGTATTGTTGTTAATTATCTGTGAATTCTACACATGATATCTGCCCATAAACTGGGCTACTTCACCCATATACCTTTTGTTCCTGGAGTGGGAAGAAGAGAGAGCATTGTGTGACTGAAATTGGCCTGCAGACAGCCTTGAACTGTACTGTGAGTTTTGCAATACATTTCTCAGGTCATTACTTTTGCATTCTATATCTATTACAGTTTTACAGATGAATGCAGTAACTTTAAAACAGGCATGCAATGAATAAAGCTCTACTGAAAATATTAAGACAAATTTAGTTAGGAAACCACAAACCTGCTTAACAATTTATTGGTATTGGTGTTAATTATCTGTGAAGTCTGCACACGGTATCTACCCATAACATGGGCTAGCTCACCCTGGTTCCTGGAGTGGGTAGGAAAGACAGCATTATGTGACTGACACAGGTAAATTAATTGCATCCAGTTTCTATTTTTAGATGTCTAGCAGGTGTCGGCTGTCTCCACACTTCACAGCATAAGCAGACATTAAAAAAAAATAACAAATATGACACACTTAGAACACAAACTATTAATTCACATAATTTGTCAACAGTAGCAGGGAGCATTACAGGGAGCCTCAACCTGTACATAACATCTGACCAGACCAGGCATCCGCAACCATGGGATAGCCTCTACACTTCTGCCTAGATGAATTCAATATCCCTGTTACTATGCTCTCCCTTGGCAGCAAACCATGATTAATATGCATGGTGCTCCACTGAGGAGGAACCATGGCCATGTACACAGGTACATTCCATGTAGGCTCTACACAGAGCCTACATGGATTTTAATGATTCCTGGGGGGTGACTTATTTATACTTCCATGCATACACACACACACACACACACACACACACACACACACACACACACACACACGCACACACGCACACACACGCATGCAAGGAAAGAAACTGCAGCTGTGTTACTAAATTTATCATAAAAGTAGATGTTCAAATGATCAATGCTGCAGATACCTAAGCTATATACTGTGCTGCTTCAAAAGCTTCAAAACATCTTCCAAGTACCCAGACTCTCAGTCAGTTGGAGCTCAGCTGACTAAAGGACAGGTTTGGGAGTCATGCTGTTCAAGGCTTGTCTGCCACTGAAGAAAGCACATCTTTGTGGGTTTTCGAGGATCATCTCAGCTTGGAAAACTTTGGCTTTTAGTCTCACACAAAGGTGATATCATTTTTTTTCATAAAAGGTAAGAGCATTTGAGCCAATGTAAAAAAAAAAAAAACAGCAGAAAAATGATGAGCTGAGCAGACACAGTTAACAGTCAGAGACCTAAGTAATTGCACAAGTTCTAAGCACAAGCTCTTGTGCATTTCAGCTTGAAGCATTTAAAGTTAATTATATATAAGATCTACACCTAGATATCTGAGGATCATAAATGGACACGTCGCCCCATACTCCCCTTGCTTATGTCTACTCATTTGCTAATGCTCTAAGTTATGGAAAAGCAATCATTACTGATGCATGTAAATTATAATCCATGGTGCTGTGATCTGCTGCCCACCCACCTTGGAGAAAATCGACTGACATAATTTTGAGCCTTTACACATCACTGCTATATGTATCAAGTGAACAGTTGATGAAATGATGACTTAAGCCCAAGGAGATGGTGACAGAACAGAGCTCAGGCAAGTCATTGTAAACCTGTCAAAAATCTGAAGTTATTATTAAAATCTGTCAGCAAAGCAACAACTGCAAAACCAAGAAACTTATGCAACAAAAATTAAGACTCTATTATAATCAGAAAAAAAATAAAATAAAATAGTTTAATGTATACAAAACTACACCAAAACTGACCACAAAGAAAAAAAAACATACACACATGCAAACACATATACGAGCAACACACACACACACGCCACACACACACACACACACACACACACACACACACACACACACACACACACACACACACATGCACAAGCACACGCACACACACACACACACACACACACACACACACACACACACACACACACACACACACACACACACACACACACACTAGCAAAACTGACCATAAACACAGAGAATTTGGTTCCCTAATTCAGTTCTTGACTTATGTGTCTTTAGTGCAGATATTTCATATTCTCCCTGTATTCCAGTTTTGAAATGTATTCAGGAGACACCATGTCAGTTAGATATGAGATGACAAATTAGCACTACTAATTACTATGAATGAAAGCATATCCCATCCTACTAGGACTAGTACTAGTACCTATCTGGAGCCCATTTATTGTAGAACTTAGCTATGGCTTGCCCCACAACACTGTATGGAAAAGAGTCCCCAGTATTCAGTAAGGTTCCATGCAAAAATAGCTTATTTCTGCATTGAAATGAGCATTTAAGAGCAGCACGGCAGTTCACCATGCATAGAAATGAAGGTGTGCTGCCTCTGCTTCTAAATGGCCATGGAGCATGAATGAGTGCAGGGGGTGTGTCTGAGTGCAGAGCTCTCACAATACACATGCCCCTGCACTCAAGAATTGCCTTTCAGCAATTACAATGAGCGAGAATGCTCATGGGGGTTACAGACCTCCCAACTGTACAGATCTTTGCAGAATGTCCAGATTTTTCACCCATACAGTTGGTCTGTACCCCATTTGTCCTGGGAAATCACTGGGATGATGTCAGAATTGAAGTCATTAAATAATGGCATACATTTAAGTTTCAGACACCAAATCCATCAGAAATGTTATATTAAAACAAATCCTGTTACTCTAGCAAAGTACCTAAGTTTATAAGAGCAATATTTAAAATATGTCCCTAGGTGTATCTCATTTTGTCAAGCTTTGTCCAAATATTTTGCATGAAGAGGTTGAGAGATATGGAGGGTTGCTAGGATGTCTGCCAAATGTTCAGATGCATGCAGGAATCCACAGCAATAAGTGTAATCTGTCGCGTCCTACAGAAAATAGCAGTAGAGAATGTTTTTTTTATCAAACAGATTAAATTTAACTGTAGGTGCATGGGTTTGCCCATTGCTTAGCTACGCATACTGTAGCTTAAATAGCACAAGAAGATAAATAGCAAGATACATTCAATTGCAGCAGTACTGTAATAGTATAGTGGTTAGAGTGCTCGCTTTGCGCGCAGTCATTCCTGGTTTGATCCTCACTGTAGTAAATCCCATTTTCCATGAAAGCAATATGTGAACTTTGTTTTGCTGTATAACCTACTAAATAACATATATTTATGAACTGAAGTACTGCATTAAGTGCAGATGTGAGGTGTCATTGTAATAATGTGATAAAATCCACAGATAAACATAAGTGCCCCATACAGTATGCATACACATGAATCGGGGATACTAAACAAAGTTATAATGTGTAATGAATCATAAATCCATAATGTCCAAATCTACCACTTTTCCAAGACCCATGTTTCATTTCTGTCTAAATTAGTGCAGGGGTAAGCAGGAGTAAGCACTTTTAAGCAGTAATAAGTGGGTTTAAGCCTGCTTGTGTGGGGGTAAGCAATGTGCACACAGGTTAAGCAATTTTGAAGTTAACTCTCTGTAAGCATATTTAACCGGAAGTTAGCATTGCTTACCATCTCACAAACCTGTGCAAACCCGCTTACCACTGCTTAAAAGAGCCTTAATCACTCTGTATCCAACAACCCTTGTTCTGCCCAGCAACAAAATAAACAGGCCTTACAGGACTTGAACCCAGGACCCTGTACACTATAGGCACAGCAGTTAACCACTAAGCCATCACAGCTGTACATAAAATTGAGGTATACCCAAACAGATCCTCACTATAGCAAAATCACAATTTACATGTGAAAGGAATCTATAAACAGTTTTATGTTACATAACCTACTACATAAAATATATATGTGAACTGGAGTACTGCATTAAGTCCAGATGTGAGGTGTCATTGTAATAAAGCTGTGAAAGTCCCTCAATAAACACAAGTACCCCATACAGATTAAGTACACATGAATCACGTAAACTAAACAAATATATAACATGTAATAAATGATAAATCAATGCCAAATAGCAAATAGTGTGCAAATTTAAAAATAAGCAACACTAAGCATTGCACACCTCTGCTTACTAGGTATAAGCAATGCATAGCAATGCATAGCCCAGCTAAATTGATTTGCACATTGGTATAGCCCTTTCAGCAATGCCAACCTTAAGTAAGCAGGTTTCTCCATAGCTTAACATTTTCAAAACTGTCCAATCACAGCAAAGTTCAGGAAACTGGCCCTATTTAAACCCCACAGGCAGGAATACATCTCATAACTGGTTGCAGCTTCCTCCTGTAGGCACTATGGCTGATGTTGGAGAAGGATCGTGCTTCTAAGCGCAGCACTGGGGCATCCAGGAGTCCAAGGTCATGGCAGGACTCCTGGTAAAAGACCATGAAGAGAGACTGCTGCAGGGCCAGTACCATGGTTCCCAATATAAAGCGGAAGCCTGGGGCCATCTCACCCAAGGCCTCACCAGTGCCACTGGCATCCGTCAAACTGGTGAGCAGGTCAGGCATCACTATGCTGACCTGAAATTGAGGAAGATGGAGCTCTTGGAACAGTGGATCCAAGAAGCTAGGCAGGGTGATGTCCCAGGTAAGTACTCATCCTACTACCTGTTTAATAATTGCCAGATCATGTATATTATGGATAGGTATGGCTAAATATTCCTCTTATGTCTTTGACAGTGGCAGCAGACCGGGCTGTGAATCAGGAAGCCCATGCCTGTAGGCTGCAGAGACTGCATCGCAAGGCAAGTTAGTAATAATCTTGCATGTACTGTCATAACAAATAAATCTAAAAGTAGTAGAAAGTTAATTGCCAGTATAAAACCTGTATTGTATATGGGATGTACTGAATAAACCAGAAAAGGGTGGGAGGGTGGTATAATGGTTAAGATGTTTGCCTTACAAACACAAGTGTCAGCATTTGATTTTCACATGGGGTAATTGGCTAGGCTTAAAATGGCTTACAAGGGCAGTTAGCCTAGTACTAACCTATGAACAATATGACAGGAAGAGTATCATATAGGTTGTACGTAAACAAAAGGGTAATAGCCTGGCAATAAAGATTTAACTCCTGGACTGCATTCTCTTAATAGTACTGTTATATTAAGCACTGTTACTCACACTGTGTTACATAAATAAAATGTGTAGGAATTGTCTGTATACGACTGTTGTAATCGCAAGGTTATATTGTATAACTGAGAGAGACTTAGACAGAAAACAGTGAAAATATACACACCATAATCCAAATCGTACACTCATTTGAGAAATAAACTGTTGCATTTTTCACACACACAGCCATGGTTCGAATCCTGGGAGTGGTGGTAAGCTGTGTGCAGAACCATACCCCCTCAACTGTACAGATATTGTCAGAAAGTTCAGATAATTGCCTTTAATTTCCTGCTTGTCCCCTGGCAAATAAATGGGATGGTCCCAGAAGTTTAGGCAGTAAATAATGACATACAACTGATTGTCAGACATGATAACCGTCAGAAATATATCTATTAAACAAACCTGTCACTCTAGCAACCCACCAAAATGTTATGAGAGTAATATGCAAAGTATGTCCCATCTCTGCCCCCATGTTGTGAAGCTGTGACCAGAGTGCGTGCAAAAACAGAATGAGACGTATGTGCATAATAATAACCTGAATCTGATATTGTGTGTGGCAACATTCAGGTAGTGTTAACAAACATTCCCTCCAAAGGTCTGTCAGATAAGAAAACTGTGCCTGGAAATAAAAGATTGAAATCCTGGACTGGTACTGTTTAGTCTGGTATTATTTGGCATTGTTAGTGTTGCAGTTTCTCTGAATAATAAAGTATTACTCATCACTGTCATCCACACTGTGCTGCATAATAAAACTGTCTAGGAATCCCTGTATAACAGTGTTGTAATTACAAGGTCAGATTGTAAAACTATGGGAGACCTGTATACAAAAATCAGAGAAGAAATGCACAGCAATATCTAAATAGCACACTCAACTGTGATATACACTGTTTTATTTTTCGTAGATACAGCCATTCTTCGAATCCTGGGAGTGGTAGTAAGCTGTATGCAGAATCATACCCCTCAACTGTCCAGATTTGTCCGGAATGTCCAGATAATTGGCCCATATCTGATGCTTGTTACCCTGTCCCCCTGGTAAATCAGTGTGATGATCTCTGACATTTAGGCAGCATTTAATGACATGTAACTGACTGTCAGACCTGTAAATATTCAGAAAATATATATGAAAACAAACCTGTACAACTCACCAAAGGTTTATGAGGGCAATTGTCAAACTATGTCCCAGTTTCACCTGGATGTTGTCAAGACTTGCCCAGAGTGTGTGCAATAAGAGATTGAGAGGTATGTGCATAACATCAACTTGGAATCTGTGAATATGCATAGAAACAGTCAGGTAGTGTTAACAAACAATACCTCCACACGTATACCAGGTAAGAGAAGTATACTGCAGGTAAAACACAGTTCACGTATATAGTTGTCTACAAACATACCACTGTCCAAAATAAGGCCATAGGGTAGTGTAATAATACCTGTAAGGTACAGATTACAGCACTGTCTAAGAAAGTATTGAGAACTACAGGGATATACAAGTTGTTAATTGACATCTTTCTCTCCCCCCACCATATCTGCAACAATCATCTAAATACACAACTAAATGGGTATGTGTACAATTAAATCTACTGTTGGGACATATGTCCTATTGTTTGAAAAATATTTAAATTTGTTTCTATGCATGTGCCATGTTGAAATACTCCCACATTGGTGCCATGCTGCCATCAGTGTACATGCATGCTGTTGTAATGGCCACTGTGGTTCCATATATGCATGTGTTCTGATTGCTATGCAACTGTTTCCTAACTGGTATTTTGGGTTAATGGGAATATCTATGCATGCTGTTATACCTAATCCTGGAATGTGATGACTATTACTAACCAACATATGTTTTAAAATTGAAACACCATAGCATGTTTCGGAAGGCCGGTCCCAGCGGACCCACCTCACCCACCTCGTCTGGCCATGGCACCGGGCACCAGGATGTCTGGGGCCTACCCCGGGACCTCCTCCTCCACTGGTCCCGCACCACCTTTGGGTGGAATCTCCTAAGGTGATGGGGCTCACCCCACCGGGAGCCGGTGCAGACAGGAAACTCTCACCCGTCATCAGGTTCCAGGTCTGCTGCATAGCAAACTCTGCAGGGAGTTCAGAGATCAGCTATGTCAGCTTGAGGGCCGCGTGATGCAACTAGAAGGTCAGCCTGCCCCTCCTACTCAGCCCCCAGACAGCCACCTTTGGGGCCGTGAAGGTGCAGTGGTGACTGCCCATGGGTGGGGACCTCAGTCCCACAGTTTCCATTTGGGAGCTCATGGGCTTTCGACTTCCAAACACCCCTCCCCATCCAAGGTATTTACCCCCTACGTGTGTCATATACCACCCCTGTATGCTTTCTTGTCTCTATTGTCTGTCATCCTATCCAACCTGCCTCTCCAAATATACCTACTGACCCTCTCCATCATACCACTCTCACTTTAAAAAGAAAAAAAGGGCAACCTGTTCCCAAAAAAGAAATCTCACCCCATACATAGCTGTCCATTTCACACACATGTCCACTGGACACATGTAATCTGTCTAAATGGCTTCACAACATATTATTGTTGTCCTCACCCCTCTCTCAGGGCTATGAGAGTCCAAATCTATCTAGAAATCAGTGTATATGCACAGCTGTTGCTGTAGAAGAAATGGGAAGCTATGGACCTTCTCTACACCCGTCCTGCACATCCCTAGCTATTTTCTATACTGTCTTTCCCTCTCTGTGCCCCCTTTTCACCACTTTCCTATTAACCATTTTTCTTTTCTTTTTAAATAAATTAGAGCGGGGGTAAGTGGGATTAAGCACTTTCAAGCAGCAGGAAGTGGGTTTAATCCTGTCTGCATGGGGGTAAGCAATGCCTACACAGGATAAGCAATTTAGAGCCTGACTGAGGGCAAAACTTTTTAATCGGAAGTTAGCATTGCTTACCGTCATGCAAACCCAAGCAAACCCACTTACAACTGCTTAAAAGTGCCTTAATCATGCTGTATCCAACAGCCCTTGTTCTGCCCAGCAACAAAACAAACAGATGTTGCAAGTCTTGAGCCTAGGACCCTGCAAACCATAGAGATTTACCAGTAAGCCATGTCAGATATGCAAACCTTTGATGTTTTCACAAACATATCATCCAGCACAGTCATTCAACAGTATAGGAAATGTATTTATATATGTAGATGTATGTGTGTGTGTGTGTATATATATATATATATATATATATATATATATATATATATATATATATACACCTATAGATCTATATGTCTACATATATATGTATATATATATATATATATATATATATATATATATATACAGAGAGAGAGAGAGAGCAATATATATATGTAAATATATATATTTATATATATATATACACACCTACAGATCTATATATATATATATATATATATATATATATATATATATATATATATATATATATATATATATATATTTATAGATATATATATATATAGAGAGAGAGAGAGCAATATATATATATATATATATATATATGTAAATATATATATGTCAGCAAATGTAAATGTAAAATAAAATAAATAAATAAATAAATAAATAAAAAAAAAAAAATATATATATATATATATATATATATATATATATATATATATATATATATATATATATATATATATATATGAATGTTGTTAGTGCATATGCTTCACAAGTGCATATGCTCCACAATTTGGGTGTGCGATGAATGAGAAAGAAAAATTTTGGAGTGAGTTGGATGAAGTGGTGATGACTGTATCCAAGGGTGAGAGACTGGTGATTGGAGCAGAGGTGGCCGAGTCTAAGGATAAGGTGTATGAAGAGTTGTATAAAAGGTTGGACACTAAGGAGGGAGAAAAGGACCTGCACCGATTGGCTAGAAAGAGGGACCGAGCTAGTAAAGATGTGCAGTAGGTAAGGGTGATAAAGAATAATGAGGGAAACATACTCAAAAGTGAGGAGAGTGTGTTGAGCAGATGGAAAGAGTATTTTGAGGGGCTGATGAATGAAGAGAATGAGAGGGAGAAAAGGTTGGATGATGTGCGGATGAATCATGAAGTGCAGTGGATTAGCAAGGAGGAAGTAAGGATAGCTATGAAGAGGATGAAGAACGGAAAGGCTGTTGGTCCAGATGACATACCTGTGGAAGCATGGAGGTGTTTAGGTGAAATGGCAGTGAAGTTTTTAACTAGACTTTTTAATGAAATCTTGAAAAGTGAGAGGATGCCTGAGGAATGGAGAAAAAGTGTTTTGGTATCGATTTTTAAGAATAAGGGTGATGTGCAGAGCTGTAGTAACTACAGAGGGATTAAATTGATCAGTCACATCATGAAGTTATGGGGAAGAGTAGTGGAAGCTAGGTTAAGAAGGGAGGTGATGATTAATGATCAGCAGTATGGTTTCATGCCAGGAAAGAGCATTACAGATACGATGTTTGTTCTGAGAGTGCTGATGGAAAAATACAGAGAAGATCAGAAGGAGTTGCATTGTGTCTTTGTGGATTTAGAGAAAGCATATGACAGGGTGCCTAGAGAGGAGTTGTGGTATTGTATGAGGAAGTTGGGAGTGCCAGAGAAATATGTAAGAATGGTGCAGGATATGTATGAGGATAGTGTGACAGTGGTGAGGTCTGCGGTGGGAGTGACGGATGCGTTTAAGGTGGAGGTGGGATTACATCAAGGATTAGTTCTGAGCCCTTTCTTATTTGCAATGGTGATGGACAGGTTGACAGACGAGATCAGACAGGAGTCACTGTGGACTATGATGTTTTCAGATGACACTGTGATCTGTAGTGAGAGTAGGGTACAGGTGGAGGAGACCCTGGAGAGGTGGAGATATGCTCTAGAGGGAAGAGGAATGAAGGTCAGCAGGACTAAGAATATATGTGTGTGAATGAGAGGGAGGATAGAGGAATGGTGAGGATGCAGAGAGTAGAGGTGGTGAAGGTGGATGAGTTTAAATACTTTGGATCAACAGTTCAAAGTAATGGTGAGTGTGGAAGAGAGGTGAAGAAGAGACTACAGGCAGGATGGAGTGGGAGGAGAAGAGTGTCAGGAGTGATTTGTGACAGACGAGTACCAGTAAGAGTGAAAGGGAAGGTCTACAAGAGGGTAGTGGGACCAGCTATGTTATATGGGTTGTAGACAGTGGCATTGACAAAAAAGCAGGAGGCAGAGCTTGACGTGGCAGAGTTGAAGATGTTAAGATTTGCACTGGATGGACAAGGATGGACAGGATTAGGAATAAGTATATTAGAGGGTCATCCCAGGTTGGAAGGTTTGTAGACAAAGCCAGAGAGGCAAAATTACATTGTTATGGACATGTGCTGAGGAGGGATGCAGAGGATATTGGGAAAAAGATGCTAAGGATGAAGCTACCAGGTAACAGGAAAATTGGAAGACCTAAGATAAGGTTTATGGATGTGGTGAGAAAGGACATGCAGGTGGTTGGTGTGACAGAGCAAGATGCAGAGGACAGGAAGAAATGGAAACAGATGATCTGCTGTGGTGACCCCTAATTGGAGCAGCCGAAAGAAGAAGAAAGAGGATATATATATATATATATATATATATATATATATATATATATATATATATAGATCTACTACTATTCACCAAAAGCACATTTCACTGAAACATCTATATATAAATAAATATATATATATATATATATATATATATATATATATATATATATATATATAGCTATACATATATATATATATATATATACTCTACTTGCAATCTAAACAGCCTATACTCTAACTGAAAAGCTCAGCACTTGCTCCTAAAGCATTTTTTATACAGGTAAAGCACTCTTAAACAAAAAAAAGTACTTCATTCACCTAAATTCCCTTGAGTACCCATTTCCCTATAGATCCTTTCTGACTCAGTTACACAGCAATCTTTTTCACTATTCTAGCATGTCGAAGGGTCAGTTGCTGGCATCCTCTCCTGTTCAGCTGGTGAATCTGGGAATCTTGAGGCAATGTTACAATTGCCTCATGTACACAGACAACCCTCTCCTCATCCCAACAAATACAAATATATGCTAGAGATGCAACTATATAGCCAAACTGGAGGCTGAGCTCTCTCAATTCAGTACTGGCAAGACCAGTCAGGAGGAGAAGGTAACCACGCACACCACAAACCCAGTCTCACATAGAACTATCACAACTGCAAAGCAAACACATAAACACACAAAAACATACTCGGAGGCACTGATTAAAAATCTACCAAAACTACAGAGGCCTCCAAAGCAGACACCCAAGTAACCACCACCTGAAGGCATAGCACATGCAACACATAGTTCTCAAAGTCAGTGTGCTAAACAGTCACAGTCCTTAAGGCCAAACAACATGCCAGACACACTTGTAATAGGTGACTCCATAGTCAGACACACTGACGTCCCGCTCACCAGACTGAACAAGGAAAAGGTCACAGTAAGCTGCCTGTCGGGAGCTAGAATCTGCCACATAACACAAGCACTCAGGTCACTCCACAGCAAGTACAAATATGACTCAGTCATTGTACATGCCGGTGTGAACGACCTGAGATGTACCTCCCTGGACTACATGAAAAGAGACATAGAGGAGCTCTCTGATTATGTAGCCCAGGCCGGTATGACCCTGACCCTGAGCAGCATCTTAACCTCACCAAGAATGATGCCACAGTACAAAGACAAAATGATCAGTTTTAACAATTGGCTTATTTACTGGTGTCATTCTAAGGGGATCCAATGTCTGTCTGCTTGGGATGACATGCTCGACAAGCCACGCTGCTTCACAAGGGATGGCTTGCTCCTGTCACCCCTGGGCTTCCGGATATTGGCCAAGGCTCTTGCCACCCCCATAGTGCCTTTTTTAGGCAAGGCTCAAATGACAAACCTACCTCCCTAGAAAACACAAGTGGAAAAAAACTAAGGTAATGCTGCTCAATGCCAGAAGTCTAAACCTCAAGATGCATGCCCTCGAAGCCCTCCTCAGTATGGAGAACATCGATGTCTGTGCAGTGACTGAAACCTGGTTCAAGGCTCCTGAGAGCACCCCAGCACTATCAGGTTTTACCTCATATCATGCTTTCCGCCCCAAAACTTGGACCGAACCACAAAGGAGGGGAGTATCCATATTCATCAAAGATACCCACACCTCCAGGTTAGTGGCAATGCACGAAGCATCGGAGACCATCCAGGTGCAACTAACCATAGGCAAAACTGCCTTACAGTTTGTAGCATGCTACAGACCACCCTCTCAAACTCAGGAACCCTACACAGCCTTCCTGAAGACACTGGAGAGTATGAATGTCTCTCCAAATACTATCATATTGGGAGACTTCAACTACCCAAACATAGACTGGGAACATTACTCAAGCCCCATCACCCTAGCCCAAAGGTTCCTAGAATTCATAAACTCAAATGCGATGGAACAACTAGTCACCATTCCCACAAGAGGAGACAATATACTAGACCTGATCATCACAAACATGGGGACAAAATGCTCCACACGAGTATATCCCTCATTGGTAAGATCAGACCATAAATTAATCTCACTGGAAATCCACATCCCGCCCCCACCCCCTGCACAAAAGACCACAGTGAAGAACTTCTCAAAAGCCAACTTCACACTTCTTAAGACTGAAGTGGTATCCATCAAGGTCCCTGGGCCAGTGGAAACCACAACCCACACTGCTGAATCCTTTACAAATGCCTTCTACGGGCACCTTCAAGAATGCATGGATCATGCAATCCCAAATAAAACCAAGACCCATTCCCCCAAAGGCAGGCACCCAGTCTGGTGGACCCCAGCCATAAACAAACTTTACAACAGAAGGAGGAAGCCACTACATGACAGAGCAAAATCCCTAAAAGGGAAGGCATCTCTGATCAGTACTAGCAAAAAACTACGATCACTCATAAAATCATCCAAGGCCAACTTTGAGAGAAAAATTGCAAAAGACACAAAAGACAATCACAAGCCCTTCTTTAGCTATGTTAGAAACCTGGGTGGAAACTCCCAGATATGCTCAGAATTAGTCCAAAATGACACAAAATACACTGAACCCACTGACATTGCCAACATTCTGGCAGACCGGTTCAGTGCAAATTTCTCCTCCCCCTCCCCCCCAAAAGGAGAAATAACTATCCCAGCAGAGTGGAGCCTCCCTAACATCTCAAATAGCCAGGTGAGAGCCCCCTCTAAAGCTAAAAACACAGCATCAATGGGACGACGGTGTCCCGGGCTGTGTGCTACATGAACTCCAAGAGGAACTAAACCCACACATAAGGCTGCTGTTTAATCTTAGCCTTACTACAGGATACGTACCCAAAGAGTGACGTATGGCAAAAGTGGTCCCACTTCACAAAGGCGGTGCTTCTACAGACCCTGGAAATTACCGCCCCATAAGCTTGACGAGCCTGGTCTGCAAAGCTATGGAGAGGATCATTATGGAACTCATAAACAAAGACATTGGGGACCTACAGACATTGGATCCTACCCAATTTGGCTTTGTCAAGGGCAGATCCTGCCTTTTGAACTTGGTCAACTTTTTTGAAACAGTCACTAAGGCCATTGATGAGGGTAAGGCAGTTCACACAGCCTACCTTGACCTTGCAAAAGCCTTTGACACAATACCCCACTCGGGCATCATAGACAAACTCACCAGCTTAAATGTAAACCCATATGTCATGAGATGGGTTGCAAACTGGCTCAAGGACAGAGCCCACAGGGTCAGAATTGCTTGAGCTATGTCAGACTCAAAGCCAGTCACAAGTGGTGTCCCACAGGGCTTAGTCCTGGGACCCCTCTTGTTTGGCATTTATTTTTCTGAGGTACAGGCAAACATAGGAGGATTGTGGCTAACAAAGTTCGCAGATGACTGCAAACTGGGTGCCATAATTGATACTCCAGCGGACACAAACATCCTTCAGAGAGGCCTCATCGAAATGGATAATTGGTGCCAGAGCCATGGCCTTAAGCTGAACGCCAAAAACTGTATAGTCATACCCTTTTGGAAAAACAAGGTACCCACATATTACCACATAGGTGGTAATCCATTAAGTACGGAAGAGGTAATCAGGGACCTAGGGACCCAGGTTGACAGTAACCTCTCGTTTGACACTCACATTGCCAAAGTGGTTAGGAAGACCTTCTATATTGCCCACCTTATCATGAAGGGTTTCACATCTAGATCAAGAGAGGTCATTGTGCTCCTGTACTCTTCTCTTATCAGGCCAATGATTGAGTACAATGCCCCATTTGGGATGTATCTTACCCGACACCTGCAGCACTTGGAAAGACCCCAAAAGTTCCTCACCAAGAGGATAAAGGGTCTTAAACATATGTCATATGCTGCCCGACTGAAAAAGCTCCAGCTCTATTCAGTCGCATACCGCCGACTCAGAGGTGACCTGTGCCTGACGTACAAGGCCATGTCCAATCCGGAATTAATGGACATGCTCCATCTCAGAAAATCCAAATCCATCAGAGCCACGAGAGCAAGAGACTTAAACCTCAACACAGAAATAAATAGGACGTGCTGGAGGGGCAGATTCATAACCCAGAGGCTCCCTACACTCTGGAACAGAATCCCAATCCATGTTAGGCAGAGCCCCTCACTAACTCTATTCAAGAGAAATCTTGACAAGTGGATGGGAGATCATAGGTTTACCCCGGGGGTCATCTCTGTGTCACTACTAGACAGAGGCACAGCCAACTAAACCCTAAATGGGAGTAGTATTCTCATCCTAAGGGGTGGTGAAAGCCACACACACACTCTGGCTAGGCTTATAAATGCCCTAGGGCAGATAGCCTAGTATGAACCTATGAACCTATGAACCTAACCTATATATATGGATCTACTACTATTCACCGAAAGCACATTTCACTGAAACACATTTTACTGTGCACTTTTTACTGAAAGCACATTTCACAGAAAACACAATTCACCGAAACACATTTCACCGGTGCCTCCTACACCCCCCCTTACTATATATACTAACTCCAGGGGTCACACTACAGTGGGGTAAAGGCCATCTACAACTTTCGATGAAATGTGTTTCTGTGAATTGTGTTTTCGGTGAAATGAGCTTTCTGTGAAAAGTGCACTCTAATTTGATTTTCAGTGAAATGTGAATAGTAGTAGATCCATACATATATATATATATATATGTGTGTGTGTGTGTGTGTGTGTGTGTGTGTGTGTGTGTGTGTGTGTATACACACATACATATATATATATATATATATATATATATATATATATATATATATTTAAATATATTTAAGAGAACACAACAAATACATATTTGACTAAAAGCACCATTAATGGGGGTGAGGGGTCCTGATCTAAGACCTCTTGTAATAATTGATATCATCACCTCCCCCACAGCCAAACAGATCTGCCTTGCAACACAATACCAATGCTTGCAAGTCTCATACTCAGGAACCTACACAACCTAGCCACAAGACGTTAATAGTAGTCCATCCCACCTGTACAATATCAGGATGGTATCAATAACATATCATGCAGTAAAGTCTGGCTACCATAGGGAATATACAATGTGGGAGCAGTAAACATTCCAGTGATATATATACACACACGCACACACACACACACACACACACACACACACACACACACACACACACACACACACACACACACACACATACATATATGCAGATAAATGCATATATATATATGTATATATATATATATATATATATATATATATATATATATATATATATATATATATATATATATATATGTATGTATACGTATATATGTATATACACATACACACACATATACATATATTACTACACAAAGATGTATAGGAAGATACATATTTAGAGGGTGTACAGCATATTGAACAGCCAGTATTCCTACAGTTGCCACCTTTTAAAATGGACAGTGTATGATTCTCTCATACAAAATACAATTATTGCTTGAAACATATACCCTCAGAGAAGTCAAAGGATATGACACCACACACAGGTTTGCCTACATAAGAAATGTTTATTTGTGTACTATTACAATTGTATATGCCATGTCATATAGCTGTTAGGTGTTTGAAATACATAGTAACTGAGTAATGCAACTCTCAAGCAAATCATTTTATACAGTATTCCGAAAGCATAACATATGTTGCTGTACAGGCCAAGGCCTTCAAGTAGTACAACAGTAAAGAAACACTGGGCTAGAAGACAACAATCAATCAACAGTAAGTAATGCAGATGTAGTTCAGCAGCCTTCAGTTACACTCTGTAGTCAACCCTTAGGGGGAAAAGAATTAAGTTGTCACAATGAAGATGTATCTGTTACATAACAATGCTTAACTTAAAACCTCACTATCACACTGACAAACAGAACAGTCTGTATGACAGTAAGCACTAGCCCACCAATGTTTCCAAAGTGAAATGTATGAAAATTTATAGCCATATACCTTAAGGTGTCTTACTACTGATATCCCTCACATGTTGTAACAACCTAGGTTATATATGGTGCATACCCCTCCCTCATAGAATGACTTACAGGGGCATATAACAGTGTTACATACACTGACCTATGGACTGCACAAGGGAACACACATTTTGTCTAGCCCACATATATGGACCCTAGCCGACAATATGTGTGGGCACCACAACATCGTTGGAATGATGGCAGGAATAGCAGCATGACATAATCATAGGCCACTACTTAACCTCTTACTGCATGTCTTATGGACAAAGCCTGGTATATAAGTGGAGGACAGAGGCTGGAACACAGGGCCATATTTACAAGACTGTTGTTATACACTGAGAAAGTTGCTGGTGTTACAGGACTGGTTGCAATATACCCTTAGTCAGGAATATGAAGACAAAAAAAACAAATGGATGTAGCCATGTACTGATAGCATTCAACAGACAGAATGCCAGTGATATATCTGAGACAAGAGCTGTGTGGTTGTCCGACAAAACATAACAGCCAATCCTCTGGCCATCATGTGGATAGGCCCACAGTTGAGAGCTGTGCAGACAGACTGCATTCCATGCTAAACTAGTATGTACACACAAGCCCTGTAACACTAGTGGTATACAATGCATATAACAACACTACTCACACTGTCTGTAGGTCTGTAACCTTATACAAATATGTAGTTGGTCTGTGTCTGCAAGTCCTCTTGTAAGAGGTATTGCTACTTGCTGTCTGTAACACTGCTGCCCACACACAGGAAGGATGGCCTCCATACAGGAAAGGTAAAGGAACCATGGCCACATGATTTAGGAATTTATAGTAGTGGGTTGCCATGAGAGTGGTAATTGGAAGTACTACACGGCAGGCTGCATGCAGGTTGCAAGTGGTGGACACTGATTGGTGCAGAGGCAATCACCTGACCATGTGCATCCCCTAAAAAATCCATGCTGCAATCTATTCAAAGCAGCTCAATCCATCTATTGAAGAGAGAAGGAGAGAGAGAGAGAGAAAGAGAAAGAGAGAAAGAGAAAAAACAAACAAATATCCATCCATCCAGTAAATATAAAGTTGTTCAAAAACTAAACCTACAGACATCCCAAGTTAACCAAGGGAACACAGCAAACTGTATCCAGAAGAGACGACAATCCCACAATAGGTATGTGAAACATATATGCATGTAATTGAATGTAGTACTTGGTCCATAATAATGGGATAGATGATGTGAAATGATTTATATGTGCCATCAGGTGTTGTTATAATGATTTCCAGCTGAAGAACTGCTATGGGCAATAGTGCCTGTCCCTGTGGGCAGTGGGCCATACCTGTCAACTGTGCAGATCAGCACTGCATGACAAGATGTAAGCTATCATAGTGTCTGCTGTGTACTGCAAGACATGTATATTAGTGTAGCCAATAGCTGGTGGTGGAAGTAATGCCATTATGATGAACACATGAGTTTCAGAGCCCAGCACTTGCAGGACAGTCATGTTAATGTGTAATGTAGCATGCACAAATGACATAGGTGTGTAATAGGCTTACCTGCAATCTGTCCCTATTTATACCCCCCTAATGTTAGGCTGTGTCCACATGTGACACCTGCCTGTAATGTACCAAGGCAGAACAGTGCAGCTGTGCAGGAAGGAGAGTTAGAGAGTGTGGACCTGATGTTTGAATGCACCCCATCTCTCGTTCTCTCTCTCTCTCTCTCTCTCTCTGTGTCTATGTATATATATATATATACACATATATATATATATATATATATATATATATATATACACACACATATGTCTACAGATAGACACACACACACACACACACACACACACACACACATATATATATATATATATATATATATATATATATAGATAGATACAGTTGTAAGTGGGTGCAAAATGGACAGTTATTTCAGGTGTGAACCTCATGTTGGGAACACATTGCCCTTGTTTGTAAAGGTAGGATTGGTAATTTGAGGAAGGATAGTAGATATATTTGGGAAGTTGAGTTGGAAGACAGACAAGACAGCATACAGTGGTGGTATATGACACCTGGTGGGTAAACACTTTGGATGGGAAATGTTTTCTGGAATGTAGAAGCCCATGAGCCCCCATATGGAAACAATGGGACCAAGGTCCCCACCCATAGGCAGTCACAACATCATCTTCATGGCCCTGAAGGTGCCTGGGCTGGGGGCTGAGCAGAAGGAGTATGCAGAACCTCTGATTGTGTACTGAGGGCCTTAAGGTGCTGTAGCACATCCCCCAAGTCTCTGTGGAGCTCCCTATTCACCAGACCCTGGACCTGACTTCAGGTGACTGGATCCTATCTGTGTGTGCTCCCGGGAGGGCAAACACCATCCCCTGAGTTGGTTCCACCAGAAGGTAGTGCAAGACTAGTAGATGATGAGGTCCCAGGGTGGGTTCCAGATGTGATGTGGCCTGGTAACATGGCCAGATGAGGTGGGAGAGGTGGTTCTACTGGCAGCTGCTTCCCAAACATGCTATTGTGCCACTGTTATAGAACATATGTGGGTAGTAATAGTCCACACATTCTGGGATTATGTCTAACAGCATGTGTAGATATCCCAATAACACAAAACAACAGATGTGCAGCAGTCACATAGCAAACAGAACACATGCATATAGGGACGCATACTGGCCCTTACAATGGCATGCAGGTAACATTGTTCATAAAAGGCCACCAATGATAGTGTTTCAACATGGAACATGACTACAAACACATAGAACAAATTGTTGTACAATACAATATATGTCCCAACGATAAGTCTTCTGTAGACATACCCGTTGAGTTGTGTGATCAGATTGTTGTTGCAAATATGGTGGGGGGGAGACAGAGATGTGTATTAACAACTATGATATCTTTGCAGTATGAGGCCCTCAGACCTGTTTCCCTCTTTATGTCTTTCAGGCAATATGTCCAGTGAGAGACTTCCTATGTACACAGTGGAGGAGAATGATGTCATCATCACATACCTGGTGCAGCATTACCCACACCCTATTCAGGCATACGGCCCATGAGCTGCAGGAGAGGACCACCCTGTGGAATGATCTTGTCCACAGGGTAAATGATGTTGGCCTGCATAACCGCAATTATGAGCAGGTTAAACATCGATGCACTGATCTACTCTGTCATGACCCTAGGCTTGCTGCTTCAGTTTGGGGGTACCAGCTTGCAACAGCGAGGTGGTCATGCCATCCATCCCCCCCTGACACATGTTGAGGAGCTCCTCGCCAGCCGCGGGGCAGCTGCCCACCCACAAACACAAGACCCGGCAGAGAGCATAGTGGAGGTAGGTGCAACCCACACAATGACTGAAGAGCATGCAGGTAATGCCAAAGGGCACATTAATAGACCACTGCTGTGTATCCATCTGCATCTGTAGAGTTTGATCATGCATATGTGAGATGAAATATATATAGTCTGTTGCTCTGGTATAGTAATAAACAGATGTGCATAATTTGTTGTATTGTGAGTTTGTACTATTGGTGTACTGTAATGCTGCACCCACCCTGTACCAATGCCACAGGTGTGGCTACTGACATCTCATCTCTCACAAAATTATGTAGGTTCCTCTGCTATACCTCCAGGGCAGCAGCTTGTAGCTGGTGAGTATGGTGTTTGCTCAGGTTTGTCAATACACCAGTCATGTTATGGCCATGGTATATTCCATGCACACATTTAACACACCTACCCATAATGCATGCAGTACATGTTCATCTATTGCTGCTGTTAACTGCACTGCATCACAGTGGTCACCATGGTGGCGTATCTGAAAGGTATGTAAGAAACCTGCAATATAACTAACAACCTGTCATTGCAAAACGTGTGTACAGAGATGAACATAATGGTGGGGCAAATGGCCTTCAGTAGGGACATGTCTGAAACATCACCCTTATACAGTGCTACAACAGTGTATATACTGCTATTACAATGGCAACTATCACAGATCTACACTATGGCGTATCACAATACTGCATTCCACAACCCTTACAAACTGCAATGTGGTCCTAACATGAACAATGAATGCATAATATGGAATCCTATGTTTGGACAGCAAATATGGCAAATACATACCATCACAAACACTGGAAGCATATGTGTGCATACCCTCCAAATAACATATTGTGGAAGCAGCTTTTGAGGTACTATCAGCATGCATTCTTCATGAGTATGGACCTTCCAGCAAGTACAGTTCCTCAATGTCACACCAATAAATGGCCTGCTGTCAAAAATGTTTGGCCATCAAATGTTCCCAATTACCTGCAACAGAGGCAGCCGTGGCTTACACACATCTTACAAACCATGGAATGGATCCCATACCCAACAGGTAGCACCCAGGAGTTGGACATGTAGCCTTACCTCACCATTGCATATACCATGGCAAACAGTGCAGACAGTCATGTATGTGGCGATAATGTATGGGAAAGGATTAATGTAGAAAATAAACAGATGGCCATCCAAAACAGATGACGATACATGTTGCAAACTGGTCATGCAGGCTGCCTAGTAACATGCCACAACACTGAGGGAGTTGCAGGAATGTCTAGCAAGTACTGGCTGTGCAGTACCTGTGTCTGCAATTGCCTGGATTCGGCATAAGTGTGGCCCATGGGTTAGAGTAATCAGATGAGACAGTTGTACTGCAGGAAACATCAGCTAGGCCTCCCTACAGGTAGCATATGCATAACAGCAAAGGTCCACAAAAGGCATGCATTGCAATGTGTACTGGTGTACCAAGACCACATTGGAAACCTACAGACAGTATCAATTAAGATACATGTGCTGCACAACCCACACCTCACCCCACCTCAGGCCCACCATCCCCATCTGTACCTTGCCAGTGCCAGTGTGCACCTGTATGTTTGCCATTCATTAGCAGGGACTAAGCTGGTACACATTGTGTTCAGGGTTTTGGACAGTGCAAAATGACACATGTGTAGGCCATAGTTGTCAAGCATATGCAAAAAAGGCTGAGGGAGGGGAGGAGGTGTCATCATGAAACACAACAGTGCACTGAAGCAGAGATCCAAAGCTTGCTAGGAATGACTGTATCTGCACACAGTCAAGGTCAGAAATTGTGGCAGACATAACCCTGACTCCACAGCAATAGTGAAGGCACTGTGTGACCTCCAAGGGATGTGCACATTAGTTGACCTTGCAATCATGCAGAGTTGGGGGACATTTGTAGTGCAGAGTGACCAAATATTGGCAAATGCAGATGGCCCATGCTAGTATACCCCTTCCATGAATAGTGACTGCTGTAGTACACATAACAGTAGGTGAAACAAACCATCATAATAAGGGTGTGCGCACATATGCACCAACAAATTGTATGCATCTCAACCAGCATCTGCACAACTAACAAATTTGTTTGACACTGCATTTGATTGCGCAGATCATATGTCACATATCAGGTTTGTGTAATGTTAACATATACAGTAATGTGACCCCCATGGCATATCAGGGAAGAGGGCACCATATCAATAAGGGTGTATACACAAACCATAGCCACAGTAAGGTTTGAAGGTTGTCAGTGTAATGATGAGATCTGTAAATCAGACATCAGGCATTCAGAAATTACATCTGTCCACATATCATCCCAGGTATGTGCCAAACAAGGGATGTGTCAGACAAACACATAGGGGCTGTGAGCAGCAGAACAAACATAACTGACACACATATACACATTCAGCAATGGTGTGTACACCTGTGAGGTATGTTTTACAGTACATGCCAGAGTGGCGAACAGGTGCACAGCAATACTGTGTACATGGGTGCAGTGTGTTCCAGGGGAAAGGGAATCACCTACTAACACAACCCATGCATCACAGAGATGTATAATGCTGCTAGCAAGGATTGACTATAGCTGCACTGCATGTTGTTAAGTGCCATATGTCATGCATGTTGACAGATAGGTAATGAGAGGTCTGTGTATAATATCTTTGTGCAACCTCACCTGTAAGTATGCGTGTGTGTGAGGGGGTTAATTTGTCTGTAAGTGCTATCTGGTGGAGTGGAGGGGGGGTTGATGTATATAGAATGATTGTGTGTATATGTGTGTGTTTGTATGTGTGTCCATGTATGCACATGTGTGAGTGTGGGGTTGTTCATACCTCTCAACTTCCCTTTGAAATCATGCAGTGCATGGACATGGACAGACACATGGGACACAAGGAATACTTTTCTTACATGTAATCGCAGGACAGCTGATAGTATAATAAAGTCTACAGCAAGAAACATGCATTGGGAGGGAAACCTAGACACCAGGGATACTGTTTTAATTGCAATCAGCAGAAAGGTGAAAGAATACTCACGTATGCAGCACTAAAGATGCATTGGGGAATTACTAGACAACACCAGAGAGTGTTTCCAAATATTGCTGTAGTCTACATAAAAAGTTAATAGAGCAACAGATCTTGCATCTACTGAAATATAGTTGTATATGACACTCCAGTGCATGACATTATTAAGTGACTCTAGTAGCCCACAACATATGGGAGCCATGCTCAAGACATCTGGACAAAACCAGGGTGAACACTGGATGACATCAGGGAGTCTTTGTAAAAATGACTCCAATCAAGTTAAAGAGGTAATGGAGTAACAGGTCATGTTTTGTGATAACCTTTCTAAGCAATTAGAAGAATGATACACTAATGATTGGTATTATTGACTATAATTATCCAAGACTGATGCAGGATGGGGAAATTAAGAGAAAAAACTAGGGACATTCTGTAAACTCAGGGACAGGTAAGTAGTATGGTGGAATGTCAGTGTGTGTGTGTGTGTGTGTGTGTGTGTGTGTGTGTGTGTGTGTGTGTGTGTGTGTGTGTGTGTGTGTGTGTGTGTATTTAAAGTGTGTTTCTTGTTTTCACCTCTTAGGTGGTGAGGTGGGTCAGGGTCCTTCCTGCAGGCAATTTGATGTTGTTGTCCAGACAGACACTGAAAATGATGATAGGTGTGTTGAGACACAGGCGGGGTTGTCGGGGGCTGAAGATGCACCATCATTTGACATCCCACTGTTATTCACCCCATCCTCGCAAACAGTCACAATGCCTATACATACCCCATCACCAGTGTCCATAGCTGAGTGACAGTTGGCAGTTGGTGGCATGGGATAGGACAGTGTAGTATCTATGGCACATGTGTCTGGACACAGCAGCCATAGCTGGATGTCCAGCGGGGTATCACATAGGCAGATGTACAAGGGTGCTCATTGGAGGGCTGCTGGTCATCATGCCCCTGGCAGAGGTGCCACATCTGGTGCCACCAGATGCATGTTTCAGGCCATCATGGAGGTGCAGGCACATATGGAACAGTACACCAGACAGGCTCTGAGGCTGCAGAGGGCTACTCATTCAGCTGTTACTGACAACATCTGTGATCTTGCAGGTGCCCTCCATTATTTTTTCAGAGGTCATGGATAGACAGTTGAGTGAGATGGTGGGAATCCTCAAACGTGGAATGTCCATGCTTGAGCATATAGTGGGAGTGTTGTGATGGCCACGTGGACGTAGGCCAGCAACACCAACAGCTGTAGGTTGACATGGACGTGCCAGAACACAGAGCCGCTCCCGTAGTGACAGTACCAGCCCCAGCACTGCAAGGGGGGGGGTTCTGTCCACACCACACCACAGCAGACCACATGCATGTGGCCTTGGCCAGTCCCAAGAGGGACCCAGTTCCAGCAGACATATATTATTATGAGTACCATATCGTGACTTGTACCTGGTGGTGCCCGTGGAACCCCTGGCAGGCGCAGTTCTCATGTCCTTGGCCAGAGATAGTGAACTACACACATTGCTAGGTACGGTCTGCAGCTGTCCAACAAATACCTGTATAGGGCAGCCACATGGCAGAACTGTGTGCATGCATACCCATACACAATACAAACACAGCTAGGACAACCCCATACCTACACATACCACATCACCATGGCCAAATTAATAATTAAACCCCCCTCACTCACACACATGGTGTCTAATGTATGGCTCAGCCTAGGTCTCTGGCAAACCAGCAACACACCCTGTGCATATGATGACACCTATGCCACATCCCTGTCATCCATAACATCAATACAGGGACAGGCTAATATAGTTGTGATGCACAGGGTGACTGCACTACAGTGTACCAATGCAATGCTGTGTAACATGTTGTCAACAATAACTTTTAATGCTTACATGTCAGGAAGTGTAGCTGTCCATGATGCATTATAGCTGTTATTATGATTGTGGTCTCCATAATGTATTCCGTTTGTGTTATAGGTGTCCATGTGTCAGGAAGAGCATGCTCTGCTGTTGTATCCTACAAGGGGTATGGCACTGTGGTGACACTTTGGCTGTGCAGTATCCTGGGTACAGGTGAACACATGTCACAGGTCTGTATAATAATGGCTGATAGGTCTGGGGTGGTGTATACAGGTGAGTGCATAGTGGCTGATGTCAGCAGCCCTTCTACAGTGGACAATAGTAAGTGTACTGGGTGGTACAGACCACATGTTTGTGTATAACGCACACAGAGGCTTTGGTGTTGATGCAATACACAGAGAATACTGTACACATGGATGTATGTACCTGTGCAAGAAACTCATTGTAGCCTATGTAACTCCACCAAGACAGAATAGGCACAACAACGCATTAGGAAATAAGCAGTCCGCTAGTTTAATGTCACTGACGATGGTACTGGCAGGGTATATGTGCCCTTCCCCAATGTAGTGCAATCCTCAACTCATTAAACATAGGTGTGCTGGTGTGGGTGACACAGCCCTACCCTTTGGAGGGTGAGATTTGCTGTAGAACAGCAGATAGTGTGATAGACAACTACTTAACCTGTTAACATGAACTGTACAGTATTACGGCCAGCTAAGTGGGGGAATACATTCAACAGTAACTGCAATGATGGTGGCTGTGTCCACAAGAGCCACACCCAGCTATTTATACCAACCCCAATATTGTTGTACACCTATACAGTGGGGAAGAGGGCATTTACACATCTACCACTAGTTGTGATGGATTGTATTTCCACAGGATGATACTTGTGAAATGTTAGCTTATGCCAGATAGTTCTTGGACAGATGACCTCCTGGGATATGTATATTCTGCAAACAGAAGTATATTCCTTCACATACACACACACTCTCATTTGGCAGCACTGGGACTAGAACCCCCACCGAGGTATGTAGTGCTACTGATGTGTGTGGCCTTAGTTGCACACACCACACAGCTTTTAGGATGAGGTGTGTTCCAGGTTACATGTTACGTGACAAACAACCCCAGGCCTGTACAGTATGGTAATGGAGGATGTACTGGTTGTTTATGGACAACACATAGTGTGACATACTGTCATATACAAATTGAAAAACACATAACAGTCAGACACACATCTGAGAGACCTGGGCTTATCAGTGCTAACTACCTTGTCAGTGTGCCCATTTTGTTACAGATAAGTTGACACAGCACATGCATAACTGGGCTGGATAGTGTTATCAGTTACCTGTATGGTTGATGGTGACAGTGGTCCCCATACAGTGGAACATGGGACATGTACCGGGGGTACCATGGTGTAAATACAGTATACCCAGCATCCACACCCTACAGTGGATATTGTATGCACTGAAACCCATGATAACACTCTGACATACCCACCATCACACAGTGACCAGGACTGCAATACAACCCCTTGTCTATCCCAAGAGTGCTACTACAGGGATATGCATCTAATGCACATACCACAAGGATAGTAGAGTGAGGCATTGTCATGGCTCTCCTACGGTCAGCAACATCACTATCCCTAATACTGTTTGGCAAGGCATATTGTATTAGGAGAATGTGGCCTCAGAATGCTGTACCCTACAAATATACACATATGCACACATACACACACTTGCCAGAACTCAGTGGGTATCCCATGCCTATCAACCCATTTGTACAACAGTGCTGTGCTGGTGCTGCAAGCCCCAGGTAGCCCTTAGGGAGAAGAGTGTAACAAGGTACATGTAATGTCCGGTATAGCAGCAGCCACATCTAACTATGGCAATGGGGGGGGTGCGGTGGGTGTGAAGGGCCTTAGGGTATTCTCAACTACAGGTATACAAATACACAAGACACTGATATTCTCAGTAATGCACATGTGCACATTTGTCAGTACTGGGGTCCATTAGTGCAGGTGTTCATAGGTGTGTACCAGGCTATTGTCTATGGAGAGATGGGAAGTGTAGGGGGATTTGTGTACAGTGGTATCATGGCACCTGCCATGTGCCAGCAAGCAATCTATCAATAGGTGATCCTCAGGGTGACAGTTACATGCAACAGCCAATCATCTGGTTGCCTCTTGCTGAGGGCCATAGAGGTGCTCCAGTTGACATGTATGCAGCACTTATTATATAACATGGTCAGTGTCTGTCTTGGAGACCTGTACCCAAGCATGTTCTGTTGACTGTGGTAGTGTAGTTGAGGTATCCATGGCATGTGGTGCGTACAGGGTGTGGATTCCTAGCTGTGGCATTCATAACACAGCTGAGCAGACATGTCAGTGTCAATCAAGCATAGATTGCCTGTAAGTAGCCAAGATGGATAACTGACATCTGCACGTCTGTAGAGAGGACAGACAGACATCAGCTAGCCAATTAGCTATGCATTAGGATGAATGTGTTGACAGATAGATGTATAATACCTATAAGTATACCATTGCTACATAACAGCAGCCCTCACTGACATGTGCTATACACACAGTAAACTACAGTTATTTTCCACATGTCAGATCAATATCCAGTAGGAAATATTTAATGAAACACAGCTCTCACATCAGGAACACGACAGTGAGGACTCAGAGTCCATCTTTGTATGCAGGGATGTTTGGTTCAAGTACTATATTCTGCAATCTACTCTTAAATGGGAAAGTACTGTCAACAGTAGTACCATAATGATACACTACATGCGAGTGTAACTGCATATAACCTGGGATACTACTCATGTATGTAACATTCAAATGGAAAAGAGTGTTGATCAAGCCATATATACTCAGGTGTCACACCCCTTGCTACTGTAATGACAGCACATAGACATATGTTATGTACATGGCATTAAATACACTTATTAAACATGTCATTTCCTCACTATTTTATCAGACTGGAATGTGAGCACTGGCTCCCAGGGCTGAGCCATGCTAGGCAGGTTTCAGCATTGTTGCAATATAAATGCTAAGCAGATTTGCACACTGGTAAACGAAGCCAACCTGGTGTAATCACCTGTACATTTAACCATACATTAGCAGCGCTTACCATCATGAAAACCTGCTTAAAGCTGCTCAAAACTGCCTTAACCACTCTGTATCCAACAGCACTTGTTCCGCCCAGCAACAAAATAAACAACCATTGCGGGTCTTGAACCTAGGACCCTGTACAGAATAGTCAAAGCAGTTAACCATTAAGCCATCACAGCTGTGACAACAGGTTTTGTTTTTCTAATATATCTGTCAGTACACATACTGAATAGTATTGAACAACTACTATGACTTCTACATTGGCGTAGTGCTTGTTAGTGATATTACTGTTGAATCACGTATGTTGTCATATCTACATATACACATAGATAAAAATGGTGTGATACATCTGGGAAGGCATATACAATCCAAATTGTAGCTTGCTACAGACCCCCCACCATGCCCCAGGATTTCCACTCCTCATTTCTTGATACACTGGAAAGTATTAGGGTACAACCCAACACCCTAATAATGGGTGATTTCAACTACCTCACCATTAACTGGGAAAACTACTCATGTAGCAACTCTTTTGCTCAACGTTTTCTAGAATTCATAAATTCCAAACCCTTGGATCAACTTATTCACACCCCCACCAGGGGCAGCAATATCCTAGACCTGGCCATTACCAACATGGGAAACCGGTGTTCCACACCAGAGGTCAATTCCTCGTTGGTCAGATCCGACCACAAGCTAATCACCCTAGACATCTACATCCCACGCCCACCCCCAATTAGGGAAACCATCATAAAAAACTTCTCCAAAGCCAACTTCACACTTCTTAAGACAGAAGTGGCAAACTTCATGACACCCATGCAGATGGACAATAGAGGTATGACTGCTGAATCCTACACAAATGTACTTTATAAGCACTTACACGAGTGCATGGATCATGCTATCCCTAATAGAACCAAGATGTTATCCTCCAAAAAAAGGAAGCCAATCTGGTGGTCCTCTGCCATAAACAAACTCTACAACAGAAGAAAGAAACTGTTGCAAAAAAGAGTAAAATCCCATGACTGGAGGAACTCCCTGGTCAACCTCAGTAAGAAGCTGAGATCCCTCATAAAATCCTCCAAAGCTAGTTACGAAAACAAAATTGCTGCTGACTCTAAAGACAACCACAAAACATTCTATAGCTATGTCAAGAATCTCAATGGGAACACTCAGATCTTCTCTGAGTTACAGCACAATGATGCTAAATATACAGAACCAACTGATATTGCCAACATCCTAGCAGATAGGTTCAGTGGTAAGTTTACCCCCCCCCCCCCTCACTCCCTAGAGAGTCCATCTCTATACTGGAAGAATGCAAAGTTCCTATAATCACAGCTGCAAAGGTAAAAAACACACTCTCCAAAGTCAAGAACATGGCATCCATGGGACCTGAAAATATCCCAGGCTGCATTCTACATGAACTACAGAGTGAAACTGGCACCCTACCTAAGTACCATGTTCAATCATAGCCTCACCTCAGGCTTTGTACCCACTGAATGGCACACCACAACAGTTATCCCACTCCACAAAGGTGGAGCCATGACAGACCCCGGGAACTACCGCTCTATTAGCCTGATGAGCCTGGTCTGCAAGGCCATGGAACGTATCATCATGGAACTCATAAACAAAGACATTGGTAATCTCCAAACTCTGGACCCTACCCAGTTTGGATTTGTAAAAGGCAGATTATGTCTCCTAAACCTGACTGACTTCTTTGAAGCAGTCACCAAAGCCATAGATGAGGGTAAAATGGTTCACACAGCTTATCTAGATCTCACCAAGGCTTTTGACACCACCCCCCCTCTGGAATTATAGATAAGCTCACAAAACTAGGTATAAATCCCTATGTCACAAGATGGGTTGCCAACTGGCTCATGGACAGAACCCACACTGTGAAAGTAGCGGATTCCAAATCCGACTTCAGACAGTGACAAGTGGAGTACCACAGGGTTCAGTCCTGGGTCCTCTCCTATTTGGTATCTACTTCTTTGAAGTGCAGGCTAACACAGAAGGTCTTTGGCTAACAAAGTTTGCAGATGACTGCAAACTAGGAGCCATAATCGAAACTCCTAACAATGTGGACAAACTACAAAAGGGCCTCACTGAGACAGATACCTGGTGTCAAAGCCATGGCCTGAAGCTCAATGCCAAAAGTGTATTGTCATCCCCTTTGGTAAAAACTCTGCACCCGTGAACTACCACATAGCTGATAGTCTACTTAATGCCGAAAATGTGATAAGAGACCTTGGGACACAGGTGGACAGTAGTCTCTCCTTTGATAATCACATTGCCACAGTGGTCAGAAAATCCTTCTACATGGCTCATCTCATCACAAAAGGATTCTCATCCAGAAAAAAAGAGGTCATTGTTCCCCTCTACACATCACTCATTAGACCCATTATAGAGTACAATGCCCCTTTTGGTATGTACTTCAAAAGACATCTACAACAACTGGAAAGACCACAGAAATACCTCACAAAGAGGATTACTGGCCTCAAACAGATGCCCTACGCAGACCGTCTAAAATAACTACAGCTTTACTCCATCGCATATCGACTACTCAGGGGCGATCTCTGCCTAACATACAAAGCTATGTCAAACTCAGAGCTGTTGGACATGCTCCACTTAAAGAAATCCCAATCCATCTGAGCTACACGCTCTAGGGACCGAAACCTAGTCACCACAATAAACAGAACATGCTGGAGGGATAGATTCCTGTCCAAGAGACTTCCCATACTCTGGAACACACTACCTATCTATGTCAAACAGAGCTCCTCATTAGCACTCTTTAAGAAAAATCTTGATGATTAGATGGGAAATGGGAAATTCACCATTGCATTATATATATAAGGTTATATATAGATCTATCTGTGTGTGTGTGTGTGTGTGTGTGTGTGTGTGTGTGTGTGTGTGTGTGTGTGTGTGTATCTATCTATCTATATATATATATATATATATATATATCATATATGATATATATATATATATATATATATATTTATGTCTATATATATATATATCTTTAATATATGTATGTGTATATATATATATTTATATATATATATATATATATATATATATATATATATATATATATATATATATATATATATATATATATATATATATATATATATATATATATATATATATATATATATATACATATATGTTTCACATATGTCCAGAACATGTAGTGGAGTCATCCCTTAGCACCAATAGTCACAACCTCTTAGTGCAAGGGGATGTCATGTACATATTGCAAGTATAAATGTAGACTGTTGCTAATGTAACAGGGGTTGTCTTAACAGAAATGTTGTGTGTGGGAAATCTGATATTGACATGTACGCAATCAGTTACTGACAGATATCCTAAGATCATCATAGTACAGTACCACAGATATCACAGTAATGGTCCTGTGGAATACTGCAGAGATATAACCAATAAATGTGGACAGTCTGACACACTCTGGTCAGTCCAGTGGTATACACAGAAGCCCTTTGTGCAAGACGTGTGGACCAACCCTGACAAAGTGGATGTTAACAGCCATGTAAATGGGTATATCACATAAATACTGGAATGCATATGCTCACACAGTGTATGCATTCACACACTCCTGTCTGTCCTGACACATAATAACCAGAGGATCAGAGGTCACAAACCCACATACTACCCACTAGTTAGTGACATACATCTGTACAGCATCCCACTGCTTTGTCAGAAATGCACAACAGTTATGGTGGCCCAGCAGCAGTACATCTGACAAAGTTCTGAACATGACATCACACTGGGTAAGTACAGCAAGTTGCTAGACATGTCACAAAGCACTGTGCAAACTACAGGCAAACTGTCACAACACTGGCCTACATTTCTTATGGGGGAATACACATGTACCTGCAGATATAACAGGCTCTACAGGCATGTAACACCATGGAGTAACAAAGACCTGTGTGAAAGTGCATACCCACAACCAATCTGAACACAGCCACAGCCACATACAGTAAGCGTGTTTAATATTACAGTGTATGGACTGTCTGATCAACACCATCCTCATATGTGCCACTCACGCACTAACCCTACATATACTGGGCCAATACATAGTGTATTCCAATGCCTGACAGTGGTATGGGACATGTATGAGTTTGGCCCTACAAACATGTACGCCGATAGGGTACCATACACTGGAGCAGCATGCAACATCAGATAGAACAGGACCATGAACAATGACATCTACCACAGTCTGTACACAGGCCAAGATACATATTTGCAATACACACTCTGTCGACAATCACCATAAGTACACAGACCTCACTACTGTACACACTACAAAAGAATGTCCAGGTTGTGTCCTAAAATATAACCCCTACTATACATAACATGTCTAGCAGTCTGATATCTCACTGACTTATCAGGTATGATGTCAATAAATAATGGTGTACTGAACATATCCACCTCTTACTGCATGGCATATGTACAAAGGATGAAGGAGTTGTGGCTGGAAGCACAAACACAGGGCCAATATTGACATGTTGCTCTGATAAACTCATACATTTACTGTTGTAACATGGTTTGTTGTAACATATATCTTCTGAGTGGTATGAAGTCAGTAACTCTCATGGCTGTCACCATGTACTGACTGCAATCCTCAGACTATGCTACTGCATTTCTAAAGATAGATCATCTGTGAGTAACACAACACACGTAAGACTGCAAACACTGGCCAGTCTGCAGATTGCTCTACAGGTGGGAGTTTCCTCAACCACCTAGTTGCCTCGTGGTTTTGGCATCTTTTCAGGCTTGTTGGCTGTTGGTGAAGCACCCACCAAGAGGAGAAAACGCTGAGAGAAGAAGGGAGCCACTTTTGAGATTTTAAGTATTTTTTCTCTGTTTATTTGCTAAGATTTTCTGCATAGCTGCCTAGTTTGAACATTTTCTGGCTTGTTAAACTTGATTTCTGCATTAGTAGCTGTATTTAGAGCACAACCAAAAGTTGTTTACTGAATTTCCTGTTTGCACTTAATTTTAAATCTTTTTTTCTCAAAACTTGCATATTTTCTGTCCTTGACCTAGCACTCTTGTGTGGGGTAATTTACTGCACTGTTATAACTTGATATTACCTGTGAACCCTGCTATCTCTGAAAAATCTTGCTTTTTTCCCACTTTTCTGAGATTTAAAAAAGTTCAGTTACAGGCTTGCTGTTTCCTGAACTGTTTGTAAGTTTCTGTGAGGCCATTTTTGCTTGGGCTAAAGGAAAGTCTCTCTGTTGATCAGTGGCAGTGAATAACATTGAGCAGCTTCCCTGCCCCCCGTAGGAGTGGTTACTGACTTGAAACTGTAGTTTTATTGTCCGTTTTGGGTCTATTCCTGCTTCTTTCCAGCCCCTGCTATCAAGCACGCCTTAATGTGCTTTAGAGCAATTTAGCACGGAGTTGCCACTAGAGCAGCATCGGGCAGCGCTGGTTTAACAAGGTTAAACATTTTCTGGCTCCATAAAGTCTGTTCTTCAATTTTTCCCTTAGAACTGCTCTGTTAGGAACCTAAACAGTTTACACCTTCACTAAAAAGCGCAGCACTTGTTCCTAATTGCTTTTTCTTCTCAAAAAGCTCAGCACTTGTCTTAAAAGCATATCCCTTGTCTTATAAGCATTTTCTTTGCAGGTCAAGCACTCCTATATTATACAAATCCCTCGCTTGCAAAATCGCCCAGGCGTGCCCACTTCCCTGCTAAGCCCTCTACTTTTCTGTCTCATACCAACTCATAATTCTTTCTAGCATGTCAAAGGGTCAGATGCTGGCGTCCTCTCCTGCCCAGTTGGTGAATCTGGGAATTCTGAGGCAATGTTACAATTGCCTCATGTACACGGACAACCCTCTCCTCCTCCCACATAACAATAACACTTGCGAGAGATGCAGCTATTTAGCCAAACTGGAGGCTGAGCTCTCTCAACTCAGGACTGGCAAGACCAGGCAGGAGGAGAAGGCAACTACACACACCACAATACAAGTCTCACATAACTCAACCACACCACTGAATCAAACACATAAACACACTAAGACATACTCGAGGCTCTGAGTAAAATTTACCTAAACAGCAAAGGCCTCCAAAGCAGACACCCAAGCAACTTCAAACTCAAGACACCACACAAACAACACATAAAAAACAAAATCAGTGTGCAAAGCAGTCACTGCCCTTAAGGCCAAATACAACACCAAACATACTTGTCATAGGTGACTCCATAGTCAGACACACTGACGTCCCACTCACCAGGCTGAACAAGGAGAAGGTCACGGTAAGCTGCCTATCAGGCGCTAGAATCCGCCACATAACACAAGCACTCAGGTCACTCCATGGCAAGTACAAGTATGACACAGTCATTGTCCATGCTGGTGTGAACGACCTGAGATGTACCTCCCTGGACTACATGAAAAGAGACATAGAGGAGCTCTCTGATTATGTAGCCCAGGCAGGTATGACCCTGACCCTGAGCAGTATCCTTCCTTCACCACGAATGATGCCACAATATAGTGACAAGATGATCAGCTTTAACAATTGGCTTAATTTCTGGTGTCATTCAAAGGGGATCCAGTGTCTGTCTGCTTGGGATGACATGCTTGACAAGCCACACTGCTTTAAGGGACGGCTTGCACCTGTCACCCCTGGGATTCCGGATATTGGCTAAGGCTCTTGCCACCCCCATAGTGCCTTTTTTAGGCAAGGCACAAATTCTAAACCTACCACCCTAGAAAACAAAAACGGGAAGAAACTAAGGGTAATGCTGCTCAATGCCAGATGTCTAAATCTCAAAATGCACGCACTCGAGGCCCTTCTCAGTATGGAGAACATCAATGTCTGTGCTGTGACTGAAACCTGGTTCAAGGCTCCTGAGAGCACCCCGGCACTATCAGGTTTTACCTCATATCATGTTCGCCTCAAAACCCGGACCATACCACAAAAGGAGGGGGTGTATCCATATTCATCAAGGATACCCACACCTCCAGGTTGGTGGCTACGCATGAAGCATCGGAAACCATCCAGGTGCAATTAACCATAGGCAAAACTGCGCTACAATTTGTAGCACACTACAGGCCACCCTCTCAAACTCAGGAAACCCACACAGCCTTCCTGAAGACACTGGAGGGTATAAATGTATCACCAAACACCATCATATTGGGTGACTTCAACTACCCGAATATAGACTGGGAACATTACTCAAGCCCCAACTTTCTAGCCCAAAGGTTCCTGGAGTTCATAAATTCAAATGCCATGGAACAACTAGTCACCGCCCCCACAAGAGGAGAAAATATACTAGATCTCATCATTACAAACATGGGGACAAAATGCTCCACACCGGAAGTATATCCCTCTTTGGTGAGATCAGATCATAAACTAATCTCACTAGAAATCCACATCACCCACCCCAAACAAAAAAGACCACAGTGAAGAACTTCTCTAAAGCAAACTTCACACTACTCAAGACAGGTGTGGCATCCTTCAAGGCCCCTGAGCCAATGGAAACCACAACCCAAGCTGTGGAAGCCCTTACAAATGCCTTCTATGAACACCTTCAGGACTGCATGGATCAGGCAATCCCAAATAAAACCAAGACTCTTTCCACCAAGGGCAAACGTCCAGTCTGGTGGACCCCAGCCATAAACAAACTTTACAATAAGAGGAGAAAGCTATTACATGATAGAGCAAAATCCCAAAAAGGGAAGGCATCTTTGATCAGTACTAGCAAGAAACTACGATCCTTCATAAAATCATCAAAGGCCAACTTTGAGGAAAAAAATTGCAATAGATTCAAAAGACAATCATAAGGCCTTCTTTAGCTATGTCAGAAACCTGGGTGGAAACTCCCAGATATGCTCAGAATTAGTCCAAAATGATACAAAAATCACTGAGCCCACAGACATTGCCAACATACTGGCAGACAGGTTCAGCGCAAACTTCACCCCCCTCTCCCCCCAAAAGGAGAGATAACTATCCCAACAGAGTGTAGCCTCCCAGACATCTCAAATGCGCAGGTGAAAGCTGCTCTCTAAAGCTAAAAACACAGCATCAATGGGACCGGATGGTGTCCCCGGCTGTGTGCTACATGAACTCAATGAAGAACTAAACCCGCACATAAGGCAGCTGTTTAATCTTAGCCTTTCCACAGGATATGTGCCCAAGGAGTGGCATACGGCAACTGTGGTCCCACTCCACAAAGGTAGTGCCTCTACGGACCCTGGTAATTACCACCCCATAAGCTTAACAAGCCTGGTCTGCAAAGCTATGGAGAGGATCATAATGGAACTCATAAACAAGGACATAGGGGACTTGCAGACCTTGGACCCAACCCAGTTTGGCTTTGTCAAGGGCAGATCTTGCCTTTTGAACCTGGTCGACTTCTTCGAAACAGTTACCAAGGCCATTGATGAGGGAAAGGCAGTCCATACAGCCTACCTTGACCTTGCAAAAGCTTTCGACACAATACCCCACTCGGGTATCATAGAGAAACTTACCAGCTTAAATTTAAACCCATATGTCACAAGATGGGTTGCAAACTGGCTAAAGGACAGAACCCACAGGGTTAGAGTTGCTGGAGCCATGTCAGACTCCAAGCCGGTTACAAGTGGTGTCCCACAGGGCTCAGTCCTTGGCCTCCTATTGTTCGGCATCTACTTCTCAGAAGTACAGGCAAACATAGGAGGACTATGGCTGACAAAGTTTGCGGATGACTGCAAACTGGGTGCCATAGTGGATAGTACATCGGACACAGACATCCTTCAGAGGGTCTCACGGAAACTGATAGCTGGTGCCAGAGCCATGGCCTGAAGTTACACGCAAAAGAGTATATAGTCATATCCTTGGGTAAAAACAAGGTAACCCCAAGCTACCATATAGGTGGCAACCCACTAAGCACAGAAGAGGTTATCAGGGACCTGGGTACCCAGGTTGACAGTGGCCTCTCGTTTGACACTCACGTTGCTAAAGTGGTTCGAAAGACCTTCTACATTGCCCATCTGATCATGAAGGGATTCACATCCAGATCAAGTGAGGTCATTGTTCCCCTGTACTCTTCACTTATCAGACCATTGATCAAGTACAATGCCCCATTCGGGATGTATCTCACCCGACACCTTCAGCAATTGGAGAGACCCCAAAAGTTCCTCACCAAAAGGATAAAGGGACTCCAAAACCTGTCATATACTGCCAGACTGAAGAAACTCCAACTCTATTCAGTTGCATACCGTCTGCTCAGAGGTGACCTGTGCCTGACATACAAGGCCATGACCAACCCGGAATTAATGGACATGCTCCACCTCAAAAAATCCAAATCCACCAGAACCACTAGAGCAAGTGACTTAAACCTTAGCAAGGATATAAATAGGATGTGCTGGAGGGATAGATTTATCACCCAGAGACTCCCCATGCTGTGGAATAAAATCCCAGTCCATGTGAGGCAGAGCACCTCGCTGGCTCTGTTCAAGAGAAATCTTGACCGGTGGATGGGAGATCGTAGGTTTACCCCGGGAATCATCTCTGTGTCACTGCTGGACAGAGGCACAACAAACTAATGGGCACATTATTTCTAACATAAGGGGTGGCGTAAGCCACTTAACTTTGGGCTAGGCTTATAAATGCCTTAGGGCAGATAGCCTAGTATAAACCTATGAACCTATGAACCTATGAACATAACACTGTCATGACAGGTATTAAATCATGCAGACCAGCCATATCCAATCAAACCATGTTAAACCAACATTACTTCAAATGTAGAAGAGCAAGACTTACATTCTGTACTCATTTCTGAAATATCCCCCTCCTGTTTCTTGGCCTGTCTCCACAGTGTATGTTGTAATAGGTGTATCCCACTACCCTCTATGATGCTGTTTGCCAAACACAGACATGAAGTCCTGCTCACAGTGAATGAAAAGGGCCAACACCCACATGATCTTCCTAGTAATAGGCATGTGTTCCCATGCAACTGGCTATGGAAATGTTACCACAGCTGTTCCACATGCAATCAGCTAGTGGGCAACTGCAATTTGTGGACAGGCCATCAGCTGATCATGAGCATTACTTACAAAACACAAGTTATTGCCTAAGCAAAGCAGGTGTACTTCTCCACATCCATCAGAGAGGGAGTGAGAGAGAGAGACAGACAGAGACAAAGTAAGAAAGGAAGGGGGTAGGAGAGTAAATGCTAAGCATGTTTGTGTCACACACTTACCAGTACAGGGTTTTAAACTCCTGCCTGACTACATATTGCTATTACATTTTTATGCAGTTATTGCATGCACCACAGAGCTTACATGTTAAAGAGCTGTCCAAAGGTATCTTTGAAGGTGTGTGACATCAGCAACAGTGATACATGAGGGATAAGGTAAGAGTAGTACATGTGCCTGTCCACAAAACCAGGAGACAAGAACAACGCAGCCACACTCTCTCAGGGACTCACACACATTATCACAGTTGGCAGGGTCAGGAGTAGAATTCCTAAATAACTAGTTTGCTACACTACAGTATTACTCAGGTATCACATGCACCACAGAGGTTATCAGGCTGATATATATGGGCAAAGGGTATGTCAAGGTGACTGACATCAGAAAGCATGCTTCAGTAGGGCAATGGGAAGTGTAGTGAGTGTTAATGGCTTCCAAATCATTAATCTCCACACACACACACACACACACACACACACACACACACACACACACACACACACACACACACACACACACACACACACAGGTTTGCCAGTACTGACATGCATGGGTTCATTGCTTCACAGGTGTGTAGTGGTTGACTGTGCCAGAAGATTGTACAAGGCTAGGCAAAGGGTATACCTTGGCATCAGGCCACATGACAATGGTCTGCAGTGTGGCTCAGGGGTGTAGTTTCTGGATTGGCCCACACAGGTGGGTATTGTATTCACCATCCACTCATCTGGGTTACTATTGTGGGTGGCCAGTGCTGTGCAATGTTTGCCATGTATGTGTTTTCTATTCCATTACATGGGCGTTGTCTGGGATGTGCACATGTCCCACATGCATGTTCTGTGACATGTGGAAGTGTACCTGGGGTATCTGGGCCATATTGTGTGGACAGATTATCATCTGTTATGGCATTGCTGACCTCATGTGGTGAGAACTGGCAATGGAACTCCGGTTGATCCTGCACCTACAATGACAGCATGATACAGGTATTCCCTGGTGTTAGTGGGATCTGTCCATACAGGGCATGTGTATAAGGCATGGTATTTCCTTTGTGGGTTACATTTGCTGACTTTACAGTTGTTGGAGGCGTTCAGTGGGGAACATACCAAAGGACCACTGTATGCAATTATTTGCCTATTGTAGGGATGGAACAGGGTGCCATGTTCTCTGTAGTCCACTGCAATTGCATCATGGTTACTATATGTGGGCAATATGCAATGAACTACCAACACAGTGGTTGTTGCCTAGCCAAGTGTGTGTATGAGACATGGGTGGAGAGTGTTCTCTGGGTTATACAAGGGTTGCCTATATTGTTCCCCAAACCATAATATCACATGTAGGGGTCTGGATTGTATACATCAGCCTCTCTGCTGTTTGACATCTGTTGTCCTTGTAAGGTAGACATTGTGACATGTAATAGATCCTCCATATAAGTAATCTGCAAAACCCGCTCCACAATGAGTCATGTTATTACACAATCACAGCTACCTCCACACAGAATACTGATGACAAACACACACACACACACACACACACACACACACACACACACACACACACACACACACACACACACACACACACACACAACATTGCTGACATTCAGACCCATACCTAAATATGAGTTGCTACTATAATGTACTACATTTATCGCACATGTCACGGAGCTTACAGAGCTACATTTCCCCCAAAGGTATATTTCAAGGTGAATTACATCAGCAGGCTTGCCAAAGTAGGGCAATGGAAAGTGTAGTGACTGTGAATGGCCTCAAAAGCATTTTCTCCTACACAGACAAACACATAGAGTTTTACAGTTTCCATGTCTGGGATTAGAACTCCTACCTAATTAGTACATCACACTACAGCATTACACAGTTATAGCACATGCCATGGAGCTACAGGGATACTCCTTCCCCAAAGGTGTATTTCAAGGTGAATGTAATTAGCAGGCTTGCCAAAGTAGGAAAATGGACAGTGAAGTGACTCTGAATGGTCACAAAAGCATTGATCCCTACACAGACAGACAAACACACACAGAGTCTCACAGTTGCCATGTCTGGGATTAGAACTCCTACCTAACTAGTACATCACACTATAACATTATGCAGTTATAGCATGCACCACAGAGCGTGCAGGCTATTCCTTCCCCAAAGGTGTATTTCAAGGTGAATGACATCAGCAGGCTTGCCAAAGTACGGCAATGGAAAGTGTATTGACTATAAATGGCTTCAAAAGCATTGATCCCTACACAGACAATCAAACACACACACAGAGTTTCACACTTGCTATGTCTGGGATTAGAACTCCTACCTAACTAGTACAGTGCACTACAGCATTACACAGTTATAGCATGAGCCACTGAGCTTACAGAGCTACTCTTGCCCCAATGGTGTATTTTAAGGTGAATGACATCAGCAGGCTTGCCAAAGTAGGGCAATGGAAAGTGAAGTGACTGTGAATGGCCACAAAAGCATTGATCCCTACACAGACAGACAAACACACACACAACTTCACTCACAGTTGCTATGTCTGGGATGAGAACTCCTACCTAACTAGTACATCACTCTATAACATTACACAGTTATAGCACATGCCATGGAGGTTCCAGGGCTTTTCCTTCTCCAAAGGCGTATTTCAAGGTGAATGGCATCAGCAGGCTTGCCAAAGTAGGGCAATGGAAAGTGTAGTGACTGTGAAGTCCACAAAATCATTGATCCCTACACAGACAAACTTGCACACAGTCTCACAGTTGCCATGCAACTCCTACCTAACGAACACATCACACTACAGCATTACACAATTATATCACACACCACAGAGCTTATAGAGCTACTCTTTCCCCAAAGGTGTATTTCAAGGTGAATGACATCAGCAGGCTTGTAGGGCAATGGGGAGTACTGTGTGCGTGAATGGGGCATAAACCATTCATGTGGAAGCACAAACACAACACTCAGTCACACACAGGTTTACATTTAACAGGAACATGTTTACAACTGCTAGATGAATAATGACTTGTACAGTCATGTTACACAGTTATCACAAGCACCACAGGCACTATAGCGCTGAAGGATACCAAAAGCAAATGTCTACAGTGATTGACATTTGCAAATCATGTGGTTTTAGCCAATTGGATGCATGCTAGGTGGGACAGGCCTCATGATGGGAAGCTCTTTGTCACTGTCTGTCACTCTCTTCCACATATCTATGTATGTGTAAGTTTGGCCTATTATAGTGTGTTGTCCTTGGATATATGTGTGTATTCCTATCTGATGTGTGTGCAAAGCATGACTAGTGTGCAATGTGGAGTGTGTGCACAAACATCTGCGACTGTCAGATATGTATAATCCACTGTTGTTGCCAGACATGGAAGTGTGAGAGCATGCCCAGTATGACCTTCTGTATTGAATGTGTGAATCCATTCCAGGTAGGTTGTACTCCAGTGCAGGCTTTTGTGTTCTACACCTACAGCTAGGAACCTATTTCTGCAGGACATCTGTAGATCAGTTGACAATATTGGGTCACAATGGGCATAGGATAGTGAGATACTGTAACTAATTGTTAAAACACAACCAAGACTACCAATCCAAGAAGTAAGCGAATTTAATGAAGAATTTAATGCCTCAGCTTACACAGCCTTCCAAGAGTAAAAACAGTACAAAATACTGTTTGCTTATATACAGCATATTTCACAAAACAATTAATCAATTAAGCATACAATTCAAATCACATACTTCCAATTACATTCTTTGTTGAGTCCCTGAGGCTCCAAAGTACCATACTTTAAAATCAGCAGGGTTTCTTTTTTTAAGAGTTTCTTTTTTTAAAGTCACGCATTCACCTATGCCAACTTGCAATTTGTGTAAGACAAGGCACTAAGTGTTTCATTAAATTTGCTTACTTCTTGGATCGATGGTCTTGGTGGTATTTTTTCATTTTATTTTTTTTTTTATTTTTTTTTTTTAAGTTGTATTTGCTACTGTAACTAATTGTGTCTGTGTTGCTTCTGCTACATGGTTTTGGTGTTAGAGATATTCAGACATATGTAGCGTTTTACACTGTGATGTTTTATGTCATCAGCTACTGACAGGTATACATATTTGCTTGCAGTAATTTCCTGGGGAACACAAGACGAATGAAGCTGTGTCCAGTTTTGTGGTCTGCAGCCTACATATTCTTGCACAGTCATGCCATTCTGGAGGGGGAGCTGCAGACAATTGCTGATGGGTCTGTGCAAATGGTTCAGCACCTTGGTACTGTGGTGGCTGAGGATCCCATGCTTGTACATTCATCGATGTGACAGTATGGCCATATCCTGCTGTGACCATACCTCACAACTGTACAGATTCACACAGGTTACCCAGAGGCAGGGTTCATATTTCTAGTCATTACCCCTTCACATTGTGGTTTATGAGCAGGTTTGCAGCCACCCATTCCTGTGTTTGCAGGCAGGGATAGTATGTACACACAGCTGAGTTTCAGACTTTACACACTCCATGGCTTACATGCTTCTACCCCCCTCCCACCCATTATTCTATCCTCTTCCGAATATTAAGCAAACGTTATCTGATAAGTATCCCTATAGTTATCACTTTGTCCCAGCAGTATTTAGGGGTTGGTCCACAGTTCATGAAGTAGGACATGGTGGACATGCTACTACGATTTGTCAGCAAGGCCTTGCATTTGGGTTCTGTGGGCTATGTTATGTTGTTATTTGGGAGTCCATGAGATATCATACATTGGCAGTATGGGTGAGACACAGGCCTTTGACAGAGGACCATAGGGCATTTGGTAGTGACGCAGACCATCTGTAGCAGGCCGGTGCATTGTGTCCCTCCTAGAGTCCCAAGCTCCAAGCTACTATATTCCCCTGGGGTGACAGGGTAGGTGTGCAAGGTGTTAATGTCAATAGTTTCTGTCCTTATTGATCCATTGGTGTGGATGCTGGCAGGCTGTTGCTTACAGCTAGGGACACACCTGCATGGGACACCTCTTCAGCATGCTGCATTCCGTGGCTATTCCCATACAGAGGTGGGGGTCATATTGTACTCATTCCCAACAGCAAGGATAAGACCTGTAAGGTACCTGTGGCTAATGGTGGGGTAAGCTGCGTGCATGTGTGCTACGGAAGCTACTTGCAACTTACTCACAGATATGCGTGGGACATTCCACTTATGCTGGCTTATGCAGGGGCATCATCAGTTTCTCAATACTTCATACCTGTGCCTTTTGTGGTCTGCCATGTTTAGCCAGATGACATCAGTGTTCCATACTACACAGCCAACTAATGTGCTGCTAACCTGTATGTACAATTCCAAAGGTGTGTCCATTTGACAGTAACATTTTATATACTCTCTGTTTAGGGTACTTTCACCTGTGTACTGTTTGTATGTCTGGGCCAACATTCATGCCATGTCCCTCTTTCAGATGGTGACAGATATTACATCCAAACAATTAGTATGGATTATTGCTGGGATGTGTCTTGCTGGGATGCATTATGCTTGGCACTGCAATTGTGAGAACTTGGCCCTGTCATCAACAGTACTAGCCATTGGCCACCAGGACACAACTCACCATGCCTACATGCTGACAACTTTCACACAATACACAATGCACACCAGCCTAACACACACAGCCCTGCATATTGTACATGTGCAACAATCTATCCTGCTACTTTGGCCAGCTCAGGTAATCTGTGCTCCACAGTTATTATACCTACACATACATGTTACTACATTTCTACATAGGATTGTGGGGGGGGGGGGCACACCTGACAACTGTAAACATTTGCTATGACTGCACTGGTATTTTAGCTACGCCATTTCATTCTGTATTTTGACCTATAATGCAGACTAGAGGCATATCAGTGTCCTGCAGTTCTTAGGGTTTATTGACCTACATTTCAGTTTCAGACTTCTTACCCTTCAGAACTAACATCCCATTGCCTGACTTGTTGTAGTCTGTCTGTGTAGGTCTGGAGGGGGGGCCGTTCTCCATAGCCATCATTCAGAGGCCTTGTATCAGCCTTTCTTTGTGTTTGTCGGCACCTGTCCTGCTGGCTGAGACTGTAGTTGGGTAGGTGAGCCTCACTGACATCCATGTGTGTGTCCTATGGACACACATTTGGCCCACCACATGTCCTGCAGTGGGTTTTTTCACCTTGTCTAGTACTGCCGTCTGTTGACACGAGTATTTGTTAAGGATTTCATGCTGCCAATATAGGTGTCTTCTATCTGCTGGCATCCCATTCAGCCACCCAATTTCCTAACATGCTCATATCCATAACATAGATACAGGTAGCAGAACATTCTTCTCCATTCAGCAATTGATAGTGAGCATGACTTACCTTGTGGCTGTGCCAGTATTGAGGATGGTGCTGGAGGGCTGACTATGTCAGATGCCCATTGTACACTCCTTATATGTGATTAAGCACAGGTAGTGTCATGTTTGGCATTCCATTTACTGTATGTGCGAGTTGGAATGAGGTGTCATTCCCTGGATTCCTGTTGTGTCAGTGTATGTACTATGTATTGCCTCTTTGCCAAGGCTTGGGCATACTGGGCATGCTTCCTTCTACCTACTGGGGCAGGCTCAGGTTGTTCCTCCTCTGAGTCACTCTGTGTCTGTGCAGGCCTTGGCAATGGTGGGGGGGTTGTGTGGACCTACCCCGTGCTGTTCCTGCTGCAGCTGTTTCTGCAGGATCATATTATGTAACATGGCACATACCATGACAATATGGGTACATGTAGCTGGTGAGTACTGCAAGGCTCCACTGGATCTGTCCAGGCAATGGAACTGTGACTTGAGCATTCCAAACACACGCTCTATTATGATTCTGGTCTGTGCGTGTGCCTCATTATGGAGTTCTTGTTCAGGTGTGTGTGTATTTCTGATGGGTGTCATCAGCCACGGCTCCAGTGTGTAATCAGCATCCCCCACTAGGTGGCCATATAGGATGTCCCCATTGGCAAATCTCTGGTACAGCTGCGTCATATTCCAGATGTGAGAGTCGTGATAACTTCCAGGACTGCCAGCACACACACTCATTATAATACCCTGGGCAATGCACACGATCTGGCAGTTGATGGAGGGGAAGCCTTTGCAGTTTATGTAAACTCTACCCTGCTCACCGGGTGGTGCTTTGATGTGTATGTGCATGCAGTCTATAGCACCTACTACCTCAGGGTATTCTGCTATTTGGCGGAAGAGGCGCATAGTGCTGCTCAACTCCTCATGGATGTTGAGGAAATATATGTGCTCAATGGCATGTGCTGACATGGCATCCAGGATCTGGTGGAGTACCATGAATGCTGATGACTGTGAGATCTCCATGATATCCCCAGTTGACCTTTGGAAGGTACCTATGGCTAGTATTCCTAAGCCTACACATACCTTGGTATCCACTGGAATGGGTTCACCTCTGTTGGTTCTGTGTGTGAGGCATGGCTGGCACAGCTCAACAATTTGCTGTAGGAGGTCCCTGTCCACCCTATAGCTCTCCACTATCTCCAGCTCATGTAGCCCCTGGTAGGTTACCCTGGGTCTGTACACTCTTCTCCTTCTCATCACTGTAAGTTGGTTGTCAGCATCCTCATCCTCACCACCCTCAGCCTCTTCCACGTGTTGATTTATGAAAGCAAATGCAGCCCCTATCATTTTGTTGCTTTTGTTAGGTAAAATGTCCCCATTTGTGTACACCAGTGGTGTAGAGTTTGTGGGAAAAAACAGAGGGAAAGGTGCTTGCATAGTTTATAGTAGTGTGCTGGGCTGGGCTGCTGCCTGTGTAATTGGCTGATTCTGATACATTTCACCTGCCAGCTATGCTAGTTCTCCTTGATTGCCTTCCTACTGCAGTTTTCCCTTCCCATTGCCTTCCTGTTTAAGCACTGAGGCGTGCTAAGCAAACCCAGTGCTCAGATGTGAATGGAACTGCTATTTCCTGGTTTACTTTTTTTTTGTTTAAAACCCGGTGTGCAGCATGGTATGCACACTGGTTTGGGCAATGTAGAGTGTGCTTGGCAGCTTCAGACACACCCCCTTCCTTAGCTCTGCTAAGCTAAGGGCAAACCCGAGCCACAGAGCTCCAATAAACTACAGTATGCCTGACACACCCTTGCATGATGTCAGCTAACTCTTAGGCTTGCACCATGGTTTTCCTGCACCTACACAGTTGGGTGCAGGCTAGCCATGAGGGGAAATCTGTGACTCAGTATAATTCCCCTCATTTGCATAGAATTGCCTGCTAACTCCTAGTTACAAGTCTGACACTGAGCCTTCCCCCCTTAGCAACCACTATTCACTGGCCTTGTTGTCTTCTGCTTGCCATTGACTATAATGGTAAAAATGTGATTTTGCAGAAAAAGCTTTTTTCAAGGTTTTACTTTTATTTTCCAGCTGATCCCACTTGCACTCTGCTGGCCTATGCTTAAACAGCCGAAATCGGACAAAAAAACAGTTATTTTTTTTTTTATTTTTGCAACTGTTTTCCATGCCAATGGCCATATATTTGGCCATTGGCATGCTTTCCACATTATATACACCCTTTATTTGGAGCTGTCATGGCTCCATTTTGTAGTTTGCAGAAATGTACTCGGTTATTAACCGAGTACATTTCTGCAGGTTACACTAATCCTGCATGGATGGCTGCCAGCTTCCTGGATTGCTAATTCAACTCATTTGCATGGGTTCCACCTGCAAATGGGGTAATTAGCATACAGGAGCTGTGTCCATGCAGGAATACTGCAGGAGCACTCGTGCACATCTCGGGAGCTTGTTCCTGGATCTCTCGGTGGCCATATTGCCTCCAGCAGCTCCTGCACTATTCCTGCATGTCGTGCAGAGCTTGTTGAATCCTAGGGAGCATATAGAAAAATAGTGGATGAACAAATTATCTGAATGATGAGAATTTATCTGTTTATTTATTTACTTATGTATGTATTTACTTCCTTGCTTGCTTCCTTAATTATTTTTTAGTAACTTGTTAGGTGGGCTAGTGAAAGACCCTTTTCTGCTGCTATATGTCAAAGGCAACAATGGTTGCTGTTGCCACTAATCCTAATTCTTGCACAGTATCTATTTAATAGTTCTTTTCTTACTGAATACATTTGTATTGATTTTCAGAAATATAAACATATATACAGTATGTATAGCAAAGAAATAATTACATAGTCAAAGCTTAAAGTGAAAAAACAATTCCAAAAACAAATACTACAAAACCAACGATTTACATAGGATGTCTATACTTGAAAAAAACTTTGTTTTCTTGAATGTGTCTTTAAATTAGATTATAGTTTAATATAGTCTTCTGTTTCCAGCACTTAATTTACATTCTGCCATTAGTTCTTTTGAAGTACAGGCATGAATTAAACAATAAAAATGACCAAAGACTTTCTGATAAGCAGCAGGGAATGCATAAATGCAAAATCTTAATTTTACTTATTCAACCTAAATTTGTCTTAAAAGAATAGACGGATATATATTTTTCCGTAGTGGAAAATTCCTTTTATTGCATTCCACTTCTTATATTTTGACAGGTACTGAGTGTATTGCATTATATTTATAGCTTTGTTCCACTTTTCTTTTTGGCTTACAGTATTTTGTGTTCACTGTATTGGCTGTTGCTGAAAAACTTACTTGTAGAATATTTCTTGATAAGGCAGTTTCAGCTTCTGTCAAAATCACAGACCTTTTCATTTAAGTAATAGTTTTCAATTTATTCCTAAGTATAAAAGGAATACATCTAGAAGATGTAACAAATATGGGCTAAAGTGTTCCTAAATTTGTTGTTCTTATTTTCTCAGCAGGACCAGCATCTCTGTGGGACATAATGTTCATATTTTCAGAGGATCATGAAAACTAGGATGTATCTTGCTGACTTGAATTTTCAAGCAGTTTAAACAGCATGACTTATATATATGGAATGAACATATTTCCTCTGTATTATGACCTTTCACTATCTTCAACATAGGTGTTCATGTTTTGGAATCATCACTTGCAAAGGACATGAAATATCGTTCCTTGCATTTATTAACCTGTTTTAAATGTAATACCAGCAGGTTCTTCTAAATACAAATGACAAACGTTGGCCTCTTTTCAAGATTCGCTTGCCACCTGCAGACTCTGACTTTATTTGCTGATGCAACTTAATAACATGAAATTTTCAAAAGAGCAATTCACATATTTTAAAAGAAAGGAGCAAAAGTCAGATTTCCTTGGATATATTGTATCCCTGAATTTATATACATTGTTAAATGCAAACTGAATATGTATTTCTCATACATTTGCATTTTTGGACTATGGATTGGAGAACATTATTTTCTCTGACTGAGGTCCCACAACCAAATGAATAACATGATGATTTGTTTATTTGTTGACATTTGTGAAGACCAATGATAAATGAAATTACATTTTTTGATACAATGACCCTAGTTTAGTAATATAAAAACAGACCATAACTATACACTAAATGTGTTACAGAGAGTTATAAACTTGACTATCTCAAACCAGTAAGCCCTGTCAGCATAAGGTAAAATGGAAAATGTGCATTACCTCACACTGGAAAGTGCATCTTTATATGCTGGTTGCCAGAACTATCACAAATACAACCAGTTTCACTACAGAAGAAAGAACTGCATTAATTATATTAATAAGTACTTAGAAAACACTTCCTGAAAGTATACCAGCTGACAAAGCTGCAGTATTCATAACGGGCATGCAGCAGAGTTTGGATGGGAATATAGAGGTAGGTAAGGACCGAACACTCAAATTTCAATTGCCTGAGACTGAACTCGCCAACAATTGGAGTTCCTTCATAGGAAATCATTGTTGGCGACTTCACCCTTCTTTGAGTTGGTGTAACTATGGTGAAGGGGGCTTTACCCTTATATTGTGATGTGTAGGGCTTGCTGCCCACTTTTAAAAAAAATGTTTTTGGCAAGATTTTTTAGGTTAATGTAGTTTGTAGATTCAGATCCACAGTACATTCACTTTTGCCCACTAATGGTGGAAGTGTGCTATGAAGACAACCTCAAGGATGTACATAAGCTGATTGGATTAAAACAAGGTGATTGTGAGCCCTTTATTGGCCAGCATAATGAGGAAACCATAGTGCTGTACAGATTCCCATTAATAATATGATAGCTGTCTTTTCAAAGACTGATTTTGCACCATTGTTACCATGCTAGTACTGATTATTGAAATGTTGTTCTATTAATTACAATGCTGTGGTATGTTTTGGAACGCCAAGCTAATAATAGAAATGAATGATTGATCAATAGTGTTTGTTATGGTGTAAGCAGCTGTGCTTAAATTGACATATCATTGAAAACAGTCTTAGTTTTTTTTTAAGTTTCCTACATTTCTAGAATATAGCCTGTCACATTGTCAGCCTAGCAATCTCGAATTTTGTAAATAATTATATGTCATTTGTGAATATTAATATGATTTATATAGAAATGTAACAAAAGGAGATACTGCCAGCCCAGCTATATGGAATTTTGTAAAGAGTTATATGTTATTTGTGAATACCAGCATGGTGCAATTGCTTGTGTTACCACTATATTAGAACTGTATGTTATGTGTATAACAAACTGCTGGACCAAAAGAGATATTTTAAAGTAATGAACAGAAATATATATGCACTATTGTAACAGTATAGATGTATATATTTTAACAGAAGATTAACCTGCTAAACCTAAGAATAGTTGAGGTTAAGTTACTTGATAGCTGGAAAATAAACAAAATATGTTATCTGTCAGTTTCAGTGCAGTAGCAGACGCACTGTCTAGAGCTAGAAGTTTTTTGTATTGTCTTGAAAGATAAGTCATTACTAGGATCGAGATGTGGAAATGTTTTATTGCTTTATGATTTCCAACAGCTGCACAGCTCTTGGCAAAAACCTTTGCTTATGTGTTTTTATAGAGAGATGCTAAATGTTGGTACTTTTGACAATGGGAGTTTAGCTTGAGAATTAAAGTCATGTGACAAAAAGTGATGTCATGCTGCAAGTATCCCAGCAGTAATATTTGATATTAATTTAAAAACTCTCTGAGAGAGAGAAACAGGGTATTTTGTATTTTGTCTTTGACCTAACAACAACATCAACTCACCACTTCTGCCTGCTTGTTGTTCTGTAAGTAAGTTTTTAGGGTATAGTAACTCTTTTAGATTCAGATAGGAATATAGTAAGATGAAGCTTGAATGTTTTCTTTATTTATTTGACACTGTCCTGCAATGTTTTTTTTAATATTTCCTGTTATTTGGATCACTGATGTAACTGATTACTTACTATTGTCTTGTCATTTTATTTATTATTAAATATATTGAAACCTATCTTTGTGGCTATTTGTGAGACATATTTAAGCTCTGAGAGTACTTGCATATTTATTTGGTACCACTGTGCAGGTGACTCCTAATAGTCTTGGTCAGACTACCATTTGGATTAATAGTAACATGATACAGTAGTATTGGACACCCTTTGTTAAGGGCCTTAAAGTAGCTGATAAGGAGTCCTGGTGGCAGTGATAAGCAGAAGGGGGTATAGCAAGTAAACACATGCTAGGCTTTCCCAGGTGTGTGTGTATGTAAAACAAATCTCCAAAAGTGTGTATGTCAGCTACTTGAGCAAGGACACAAAGCACTGTTTGGACAGAAAGATTGTTGGTGGACTTGGTTTGGAACCCTGGCTAAGGACTCAGCTCTATAGCTGTGCCATTGGGAAGTCTTACTGCGGATCTGGAGAAAGAGGGAGAAACCAGCCCCAGACTGACTGTGGTCTATGTGTGCTCTTAAAGGAAATTGCACTTTACTGTGTGTGTACTTATCATCCTTCCAGTGTGTACATTCCCCACTGTTGCCAGTGGTGAGGACTAAGGCTTATTGATTACTGTGTCAGTATTGGGGCATAAAATAGCCATCATTCTAGAATGCTTTATTTTTATTAAGCACTTTTGTCTAAATACACAAAGAACTTCATCAGATTTTGATGGAGTCCTTTATTTGTTTGGACAAAAAGTGCATAAACTAATAAATATATTCTCTGGTTGGGCTTATTTTCAGATTTGTGTTTTTTATTAAGTTTTGCTTTCATACGGACAATAGTTTGTAAGTGTCTGCTTGTTTGGTGATACTTTCATTTTATTGCTTGTGCTGTTGAGACATACATTCTTCCTACCAGCTATCTTTCTGTTATTTCTAATTTATCACTCGTATTCCAGTTCAGGACTTGGTGGACTTCTTGAGACTGACACACTAGTAACCTTCTAATGAGTTTGGCAGTTTATGCAGAGGAAGAAGGTTGGGAGCTATATTTCTGTGATACAGGGCTTGATTCTCACAGCTCTCATTTACCTACTATGCACCTTGATCAAGTAACGTAACTAGACAGCATTTGGTAGCAACTGGGAATTTGGGCTAGGCTCCTCAATTGTCTGCTGGACTGCATGCCTAGTAACTAGTTTTGAGGGAAGATTAAATTAAGAAGGCACTCAATTCTGCAGACTAGATATTATGCTTTTTTTTCTCGAGGTGGGTTGACCAATCTAAGGCAACATTTATTTTCATTATTTATTTTAAAAGAGGTACAGTCAAGTGAAAGGAGGAGTAGTTAAAGAGGTTCTTAACATTTGAAGGAAGATCTAAGGGTAGAAGGGGAGTAGTTAAAGCACTAAAAAATAGTTTTAGACACTTGCAGTTGATGCCTCGAGTGCCTATCAGATATAAGATTATATGATGGAGACTGTCTAAGTACGCTAGACGAAAGAGAAGAGCCAAAGTTTTATTTCAGGAGCCAGAAAAGTTATAAGCCAAGGAGGAGATTGACTTGTTGCTGAACTGCCAACCAGTTAGCTTTGGATAGTGTAAGACAATGATGTTACAGGGTCATGAAGTGGGAGATGGAGATGGAGATTACTTGGATGGTGGTAGAGTTTATTTTGGATGCAGATGCTTAAAGAAGTACACAGTACTCAAGTTGGGCTAGCATTTCTTTTTGGACACACAAGAGAAAAGAGGAGATTTTTTTTGCCCAGAAGAGTAAAGAGTTTAATTATTTCCATGTGTTTTTGAGATGATGGTGGAAGTTAAGTTAGGGATCAAGCCAGACTTCTAGGTATCTGAGGATGTTAATATGTGTAATTGCATTGTTAAAGTGATCAAAAATTCAAAGTATGCTGGAGTTCTTTTGCCTTTTATTGGAGGTTCCAAAGAACATCATTTTACTTTTTAAGGAGTTAAGTAATAGTTTTTTTTTTCTAGTGACACAATTAATCTTTTTGCAAATCATGTTAAATTGAGTGGGTTGTTTGATTGGACTGGAAGATAACCATGACATTGGCATATAGTAAGTTTGGAAGTTGGGGAAGGTCGAGTGTAAGCTTATTTAGAGAAAAGTGGGGCCATTATGGAGTCTTGTCTGACTCCTTTAAGTAAGGGAGTGGTGCCTCTTGTCCTGTTGTTAAAAATTTACTGAGAAATGTCGATTAGATAGGTAATTTTAGAAACAGGCACTAGCATCACAGTTATTCCCATTGTCAGTGAGATGGTTAAATAGGACTGGATAGTCAACCAGTTCAAAGGCTCTGATAAGGTCTATATATATGGCTACTGTAAGTAGGCCCGTGTCCATAGCTAAAAGGTTGTTATCGATGACGGTGCAATGGATGAGAGAGAGATAAGGACGTATAGACTTATATAGTGTGAACGTTGATTATTGACCATTTTTCTAAGATTTTCCCAAGGGTAAGGATGATGAAGATTGGATAATAATCACTGGGTAGCTTGGTGTTGGATTTTTTGGGGAGTGGTATGATTTTTGCTGTTTTCCATATATTGGGCATACAGTTTTGGGTTAAACCAAAGTTGCAGATAAGCAACACAGGAGTAACAATGTAATTCCTACATTGGACTATGAACCAGGGGGACAGCATGTCTGTCCTCACAGGCAAGTCAAGTTTTAGGTTATCAAGGAGAGGTATAACATTTTGGTTCCAATCTTTTTTAAAGTAGAAGAAGAAAGAATAAGGGAAGGTGAGGGAGAAGCTAAGTGAGGTTGGGTATGTGAGATGATAGAGAGGGGATGGAGAAGTGAGGGGACAGAGAAGAGGAGAAAGATTGAGCACTGGGAGGAGTTTTATGACCTGTTAACCAGGTGACCTCTGCCCAGAATTGTTTGGGGAGTTAAAAAGATTAGAATGATGTGTCCTCATCTGATAACTCTTATGACATCTAATTGCTTCTTTGCACAATTTTCTGAGGATGACTTCCAGGAGTGCCATGCTCTGTCTCTGAGAGATAGGGTAGTTTTGAGCTCGTAAGTCAGCTGGTGCTTTTTTGGGAAGAATAAGTCTTGTAGATTACAGAGACATTGATTGAAGAGATGGAAGCATTGTTAGGGTCTGAGGAGGAGAGATATGGTTTTCATTTTGTAATGTTTACTTGAGATTTATGGCTGAATGTAATGAATTTTGTAGTTGACATTTTTAAGGTGGATTTTGAAGCTTATAGGACTGTGATCACTTAGGGTGGGAGACTAGATAGACATATGAGAAATATGTGAGTGATGTGATGATGATGGATTGAGTCTGATGGGTGCAGAGACAAGTTTTCAGAGATTAAATATATTGAGGTATTGAAGTATGCAGTTCTGTCAGGGGCCAAGAAGACTGAGACTAAAGTTACCAAGAAGAATAAGATATTTGATGCTCTGAAGAGAAGTTAAGTCTTTCAGTAGATACTCAAGCTTGTGTGGTGAAGTAGGAGGAGGGAGATAGGCACTAGTTAGAAGAATGGAGGAACTAAATGGAAAGTGGATTTGTGTTAGTAAACAATTTGGAAGAGAATCTGAGGAGGTATATCTTTGAACAAGGAGTTTTATGTTGATGTCTGACTTAAAATGAAAGAGTACCTATAATATTACATCATCACTACTTCATCTCTACAAGGAAAAAGTATCAACAAATCTAGCATGCGGCTATGGGCTCTTCTATGGTCCCATCTTTGCTTCTATTTTTTAGCACATTAGATAGACTTGTCTGAGTATGGCATCATTTTGCAAAAGATTTAAAAAGTTTCTTGCATTTTGTAAATGACATGCTTTTTGCTTCATCTGGTTCTTTAATTCTTCTTGAAAAAATCCAAGCTTGTTTACATAAAACCATTTTTTTTGGGTTGGTTGTTTTTCATTATATTTTAATACAGATGTGGTTGCCAGAATATCTAGGAAGTAACTAGAAATCTTGTTTTGATTTTTGGGGTATGCATCCTGCATATTTGAAACAGAACATTATTACAAGTTATAAAAAAACATTACAAGCATGTTGCAGAATTTAAGCAAGGAAATGTATGCAACTGTTTATTCTAAGTCTTTACTGGCTGTTTCTGCTTAAATGACTGAGGGGATAAGTGATAAATATAAACCTTTGATTTTCACTAATGGTGCTCTTACAGAGGATAACACCCGTGGTTTTAAGAAAAGTCTGCATTTTGTTTTTTCTTACATAATGGCATGATGTCTAGACTAGGCACACTGACTATTCTGAGTGTTATGTCTAATAGCTGGCGTAATCTGATAGCAGAGCAGATCAAAATATTGTAGGTAATTAATGTATTTTATCAGCAAGACAATGTTTAACTTGTGAAATATGGCTGAGTAAAAGACAGTGATGACTGCCTCTTTAAAATATGGCAGGAGAGGTACTTACACCTGCAACATGTGCAGTGATGGTGGATATATGTCTAATTTTCCTTCCTTATTTTGTGCAAATGTAAATGGGCATTATGCTGCACCCCAATATTTTAACTGAGCTTCTGGCAATGTTGTTCATGTTGCTGCTTGCATATCTGGTGATTATTTTATATAAAGCATATTACAGGTAAGCTGTGAACACAAATATGTAAAGACAACTATTGTATGAGAAAGAAAATGTTCAAATAATGCTTTGTACCTTAACTCTATTAATTATAACAGTTTTTAAAGATTTCTAATTTATGTTATTGACTAAACTAAATGTGATGTGAGGGCAGGGATCCTTATGCTCCCTTCAGTTTCAAGGAGTAGATACGTAAGCCAAGCTTAAAGCTTAAGTCGTTTCAGGTTTAAGCAATTATGTGAATTTTAAAAGTGTTCTAAGAAGATTATACCTTACACATTAATTCTCCCTTTCCATGGATTTGTTTATGGTATCCTGTTGTATGTTTATCTCCAGTTTGATTAGTTTGACTGTTACTCAACACAGTATTTCAGTTGTACCAAACATTTCTTAAATAGTCTGATAAATGCTTTTTGACTCAAATAGATGAACATATTTATCCATTATCTCTTATTTTAGTTATTTTTTAAGTACTTAGGCTTTTCCATGTTTGTAAAATAATTAGATTTTTTTTAAGTTAAAATTTGCGTTTTGTGGTTTAGGTGTTATTTTTCTGTTTGCAAAATTAATGACATAGGTCATCTTAAAAGAAGATTCAGTTGTATCTGTATAATATCAGCTAAGCTCCACAACAAAGATGAGAAACTTAAAGTATATCCCAAACCAAATATATTGCATCAATTGCATATGAAATATTTAATTTCTCTCACCCGGATTTACTAATCTTCCTTGCAGGAGTAGCTTAGTCCTGCATGGAAGCGGCCATTTAGTAGCAGGATGACAGCGCTCCATGCATATTAATGAAGGAGCGCTGCCTGAGCTCCTAATCTTACATGGAGCATGTAAGAGTGCAGGGGGCGTGTCTGAGAACAGAGCTTTCAGAATAAACACTCCCCCACAATGAAGAACAACAGAAAGGCCAAAGGAATGAGCGAGACCACTCATAGCTGTCCGCATATCCCCAGCAACATTCCCTCACGTGTACAACAGCAATAGTAAATACAAATCAAATAAACAAACCTATTTTTTTTTTATAATGAATCCAATTAAAGCTAACCATAGGTACGTGGGTGTGTCCATCGCTTAGCTACAATTAATGCAGCTTAAATGGCTGAAGAGGATAACAAGGAAGATATATGCAAATGAAGGAGTATAGCAATAGTGTAGTGGGTAGAGCATTCACTTACGAGCAGGCATTCCCAGTTCACATCCCACTGCAGCACTTTCCATAGCAAATCACATTATGAACAATATTTTAGTTGCATAATCTACTAAATAACATATATTTGTGAACTGGAGTACTGCATTAAATGCACATGTGAGGTGTCAGTGTCATAACGTTACAAAGTCCACAGATAAGCACATGTGCCCCATACAGTATATGTACACAGGAATCATGGATACAAATGGAAGGCAAAATGTGTAGTGAAAGGCAAAATGTGTAGTGAATGGTAACTCCATACAGCTTCCAAATCCCGCACCTTCCCAAGACCCAATAGATATTACTGTCTAAATCAGTGCAATTGTAAGCAGGAGTAAGCACTAGTAAGCAAGTGTAAGCACCAATAAGCAGTAGTAAGCATATTTAAGCACTAGTAAGCAAGTTTAAGCCTGTTTGTGTGGGGGTAAGCAATGCCTACACATGTTAAGCAATTGAAAACCTAACTGAGTACAAGAAACTGTAACCAGAAGTTAGTATTGCTTACCTCTGCACAAACCCATGCAGACCCGCTTACAACTGCTTAAAAGTGCCTTAATCACTCTGTATTCAATGGCCCTTGTTCTGCCCAGCAACAAAATAAACAGCCTCTGCAAGGTTTAAACCCAGGATCCTGCACACCATAGCTAAAGTGATTTACCACTAAGCCATTTCAGATATACAAAGCCCTGATGTTTTCAAAAACATATCATCCAGCCCAGTCATTCAACAATACAGGGAATGTATTTCAACATGTAGATGTATGTGTATGTGTGCATATATATTAATATCTAAATAGATATAACATATCTATATATGTAGATATAGTTTTATATATATATATATATATATATATATATATATATATATATATATATATACACACACACACACACACACCACACACACACACACACACACACACACACACACATATATATATATATATATATATATATATATATATATATATATATGTCTATAAATATAAACATATATACATATATATGCATACATCTATAGATATATATGTCTACATTTATATGTAAATATATATATATATATATATATATATATATATATATATATATACAGCAATTTATATATATGTAAGCATATATATATATATATCTATGTATATACGGACATACATCTGTAGATAAAAATGGAAACATAACAAAAACATATATGTCCACATGCACTGTTAATGGGGTTGAGAGGCCTCAAACAACATATATCTTGTACGAATAGGTACCCCCCCACAGCCAAACATGTCTGCCCTGCAATACACTACCAACTGTTGCAGATCCCATAACCAGGACCTGACATGACATGGGCGCAAGATGTTAACAGTACTCCATCCCACCTGTATGATGTCAGGCTGGTATCAGTAACATATCATGCAGCACAGTCTGGCTCCTAGAGGGAATGTACAATGTGGAAGCAATCAACACCCCTAGGACACATATACACAGACACATATACGCAGATACAGATATACACACACACACACATATATATATATATATATATTTATTTATTTTTATTTTATTTATTTTACATTTGTTGACCGGGCTAGTCTAGCTGGATACATGTTCATTTTCAGTAGAGGCCCGGGGAGAAAAGCTCCATGTGCAAAACAGTGTAGATAAAAAACAATAACAACATATAAAATGACAAAATAGAAAAGAAGAGAAATATAATAATAATAAAAATAAAAATACACATTTTTAAATAAGGTCATGAAAAAGTCTAGAGAATAATATGATAAAAACATTTTAAGTAAGGTTTAAAAAAAAAAGTATATATATATATATATATATATATATCTATGTAACTACACATATACACGCAGAGATATGTATAGGAAGATACATATGTAGAAGGTGCATACAATATGGAAAAGCCACTATGCGTACAGTTGCCACCTTACCAACTGGACACTGTATGAGACACCCATACAAATGCACCGGCTGCAAGGAGGAAGTGATAACATGTAACAAGGAAAATGTATTGAGAACTGTATCTACTATTATGTTCGAATTAATTTAGAACCTTGAGTGGAAACTTTTGTAAAAGGGTATTGTAACTAACCAGGTGGCTAGCAAGGCCACATTGTTTACCAGAAAACTTTTTAAGCAAAATGTAGTATCAGCATTTTAGATGAATAGAATATTGTAAGCTAAAGTGATGTAAAACCCCTTGTGACTGACTACGTCAGCCTGGTGGGTTAATACTAGCAAGGAATACTATAAAAGTTGTGTTCTTCCTGTTTCATTCAGACAAAATTCTGTACTTGTACGTTTTTTGCCTCCTGGTGTACACTAGTAAAGAACCTGAACCTCCTGTGTATTGATCTTTTTATTACAATATTTTTTCATTTAACAGATTGGTCCTTTGCATACCGGAATCCCTCAGAAGCTGCGGATCAGAGCGTAGCGGTGGTCGAAGTCTGCATGCAGGAGAAGATACCGAAATGGTTCTTCTTGAGTGAAAAGACCTCCGACTGAATTGTCGTTTAAAGAGGCTGGCCACTTTCTGATCTGTGGCTGAAGAGCGGATCTCCACTTCGAACCATGACTGCTCAATACTGGAGGCTCAGGTAAGGAGACTTTTTACCTTTTTTCTGTTTTAGATCAGGGACTAGGTTACAGTAAATATTGTTTTTTTTTTGTCAGATTTGTCATACAGATCAGGGACAAGAAAAGTTACTGTTTATTTGGTCATAGATCAGGGTAACAGAATAAGGTAGGCAGTTATTCTAGATAAACTGTGAAAGGAACTGAAGTTGTGGTTCCATGTGGTAAAAGGGTTACGTAACATTTATTAACATGGGAAATCAGTGCACTAAAACATCGCGAGACCCGCCCCTAACTGAAGACGCAAAATATATGCAACTACAACGTGCAGATAATGTTAGATATTATGCAAAATGGGTTAACAAATATGAATTTGATGGGAAATTAGACAAATCTTCACTTGTTAAACTTCTTAAACAGCTTAAAAGTGATACAAAAGGTCAGGCAAAGAAACAATGGCAATTAGGCATTCCTCAGGCACACAGGTGGATTGAGGAAGCAAACTGTAGGGAACAAAAGAGTAATAATTCAAAGGCATTGTTTTTAGACAAAGAAGATAATAATATATTAGTAGCAATGGCTCCTCCTCCCCCCATCTCCCTTTTTCAGGATATGAAGCGGGTGGACAAGCTGGTCCACCTCCACGGTATCCTGATGTCTCAGTGAAACCGAAATTGTTTGTTAGAGATCCCATTGAAACTAGGTCCCGAACACGTAAAACATAGGGGGACATAGAATCGTATCAAATGGAGAGAAATTTACAAGCTGAGAGTGAGGAAGAAATATGTCCACTTATAGAGGTACCAAATCCACAGGCAGGTCAGGTTGGACAGGACCCAACCCTCTTGCTATATAGGCCGTGGACACCAGAGGATATCCGGAAGGTTACTGAGGGAATTCCCCATCCAAAAGTTAATTTTACAAAATTCCTAGAAGATTTACAAGGCATGAGGTTAAGTTACCACTTAAATGGGGAAGAAGTAGAAAAAGTAGTTAGACAAATTGTAGGTCCAGATTGGCACATGATTTGTGGCACCTGGAATCCTCGTAATGCAGAATTTAAGCCACTCCCACATAGTGACGCAGAACTTGACAATAGAGTGAAAGGCCTTACAGACCGAATCTCTGAGAAGTGGAAACCTAGAGCAGACTGGACTTGTATTAATCAATGCATACAGCAAGAAAATGAAACAGTAGATGGGTACTATGCCAGATTATTAGAATGTCTTATTAACCATAGCGGTATGACAGTTCCCGAAAATCAAACGAATGATTCCCCGTATGAACAACAATTGAAAAATGCATTTTTAAAAGGTTGCATTGCACCTATTAGTAGCTTTAATACGACGCATATGATAGATCATCGAACAAGTAGGTTACAAGCCTTACTTGAATATGCTAGACATGCTGAAAGACATTTTAATAGCAAAAAGAAAAAGAAAGTGCAAGTCTTCACTGCTGAAGACGGAGCTGAAGTTTATGTATTACAGTCTGGTAAAAAGGGTAAGAAAAATGCACAGGGAAATAAACAGTCTGACAAACGGTCAGAGGACTTTGAAGAAAGGAAAAAGAGAGGTGAATGCTTTAAGTGCGGGAAGAAAGGACATCTAGCTAGGGATTGCAAACAAAATAAGAAGGTAACCACAGAGGATAAGGGAGATGAGGACTGACTATATGATGGTGAAGATACACCATACGAGAGTCAGAAATCATCGGGAAAAGACAATAAATAAAGAACAAATGTAAATGTGATAGAAGTAGTAGAGGAAGTGCAAGTAGACATGGAGGATGAAGAAAATGAGATTTTAGATTTAGCATTATTGAGCCTAAAGCTCTACCTAGCAGACACAAAACCGGAAGTTACACTTCTGGTGGAGGGGAAGGAAGTTAAATTCCTGTGTGATTCAGGAGCATCACAGACTCTGATACACCCCTCCAAGTTACCGGAACATTCAGAATCACCTGATTATATATTAGTGAAAGCTGCAAATGGACAGCTATACCGGGAACCACTTTCCCATGATATAGCAATAACTGACCCTGTTTCAGGGATGACTCAAAGGAGTAAAATTGTTGTTTCTGCAAAATGTCCAGTGAACCTATTAGGTAGGGACCTTATGCAGATATCTGGCATAGCAGTAGTTCTGACTATGCAGGGTATGGAGGCACAGCGACAAATGGATACTTTTGTGGTGCGACCGGAGGGTGAAACTTTTTACTGGTACAGCCAGGACTTGGTTACGATTGGTCCAGGGGCAGTGACCGAGGAACTGATGAACGTAGCCATCAGTAAATCCCCCTCCCTTGACACTGACAGACAGCATTTGTTGCATTGCACTCTGTATTACTGTAGCACACCAGGACCTGATAAGGAATATGAGCAAGAATTGTTCAGAAATCATGCAAACAGATTAGTGTTACGTAATCTGTACTGGGATACTGAGGGAAACAGTGTTGTTAGCTGTTCATTACCTCAAGAATTCCTTGCACTATACAAATCTAATCGATTGCCACATGTCAGTTTAACTAAGAACAAAAATGTAAAATGGGCAGACCTAGGAGAAAAGGTAACGAGATGGGAGAAATAAACTGATTTAGAATTATCAGAGCAGGGAATACAGAAACAAAAACTGAATTGGTTAACACAGGCACACCCAGCTGTACACTTGCAGTTTAGCGAGGACAGCTGATTAGCATTCTTATTAGAAGAAGAGGAGAAAGCCTTATGTAACATACCAAAGATTCTTTGGTCAACAGGCAAGTCAGATGTAGGACTTATTCGAACAGCAGGACCAGTTACTATTACACCAAAGTCAGCATTCAGACCACAGAAGAGACAATATCCTTTGAGAAAGGATGCAGAGATAGGAATCAAACCTATAATAGCAGCATTACTTAGAGAAGGAGTACTGGTAGAATCTCCTGATTCACCATGTAATACACCCCTATTTCCTGTTAAAAAGGCAAACGGCGAATGGCGTATGGTTCAGGACTTACAAGCTGTAAATAATGTAGTAATACCTAGAGCACCTACGGTGCCAGATCCATACACTTTGTTAAATGATTTGAAACCTCACCAGAAATATTTCTCTGTGGTAGATATCAGCAATGCTTTCTTTTCAATACCTATACATCCTGATAGCCAATATTGGTTTGCATTTACATTTCAGGGGAAAAGGTATACCTATATTCGACTACCACAGGGATATTGTGAGAGTCCAACAATATTCACACAAGAAATGGCTAGTAATTGGGGATTCACCCACCGGGGTAGTCAAATTCTACTTTATGTAGACGACATCTTGCTAGCAGCCCTCACCTAGCAGCAATGCAGGGAGGATACCATAGCACTGTTACAATTCTTAGCAACACAGGGACACAAAGTAAACAAAAGCAAACTACAGCTTTGGAGAAAACAAGTTAGATACCTAGGATATGTAATATCCAAAGAAGGTAGAATACTAGATGAGGATAGAAAAACAGCGATTTTACAAGCAACCGAACCAGCAACCAAGAAGGAAATGATGTCCTTCCTGGGAACAACTAACTTCTGCCAGAGTTGGATACCAAACTATGCTTTGGAATCTGCTCCACTGACCGACCTCATATACAAAAAGCCGATGGCAGCACAGGATTTATTACAATGGACACCTGAAGCAGAAATGGCTTTCTGCAGGTTGAAGCAATTAATAGCTTCTTCATTAGTTCTAGGATTACCAAACTATCATAAACGTTTCTTTCAAACTGTAGACTGTAAGCAAGGATATATGACATCAGTGTTGACACAACAACATGGGGATAAGCAACACCCCATAGCTTACTATTCATCACAGTTAGACCCAGTGGTGCGATCCTTGCCCCATTGTGTACAAGCAGTAGTCGCAGCTGCAATGGCAGTACAGGCTTCAGCCTCAGTGGTGTTATTCCACCCTCTCACATTGAGAGTGCCTCATGCAGTCGGGATAATTTTACTGCAAGAAAAAGTAGCATATCTCTCTCCTGCTAGACACCTTTCCTGTATGACTATACTGCTGAGCCAACCTCATATGACAATTGAACAATGCACGACATTAAATCCATCAACTTTGCTCCCAACTCCTGCAGATGGTACACCACACAGTTGCCTGCAGGAAATTGAACAGAAGACCTTACCCAGACAAGATCTCAGAGATATTCCCTTGGATAAGGCTGAGGTGACATATTATGTGGACGGCTCATGCAGAAGGGGCCCTACAGGGGAAAGTCTAGTAGGGTATGCAATAGTTGCAGACACTGGAACCTTAGAAGCCCAATCCTTACCACATAACATGTCTGCACAAGCAGCAGAATTGATTGCCTTAACACGAGCTTGTACCTTAGCAAAAGACAAATATGTAAACATATATACTGACAGTCAGTATGCTTTTTCTACTGTACATGTTTTTGCACAGCAGTGGAAAAATAGAGGGATGATAACATCTAGTGGTAAACCAATTAATCATGTGCAATTTATTTTAGAATTGTTAGAATCTATTCAGTTACCTACTAAAGTAGCTATTTGCAAATGCGTAGCTCATACGAAACAGCAGGACAGAATTTCATAAGGTAATGCAAGAGCTGATGCAGCTGCGAAGTAAGCAGCTTCAGACTCAGAAACTTTACTTTTAGACGAGGAATTACAACCCTCTGAAATTTTAGACCTAGAAATGTTAAAAACAATGCAGGCGCTTACTACAAAAGCAGAGAAACAAAAATGGGAAAAACGAGGAGCAATCCTTGAAAACGGGCTGTACATCTCCAAAGAGAAAAAAAACAATTTTGCCGTCTAATTTGTTTAGATATGCAGCTTTGTTGAGCCATGGGCAGTGCCATGTCTCAACAGGGGGGATGGTACAGTTAGTAAACCGAATAGTCCAAACATATGGATTCACAAACTACACAAAAAAATTTTGAGCGGCATGTCATATTTGTAACAAACATCATGCACAAGGGGCATTTAAACCTAAACAAGGAAGTTTTCCTACACCGCCATATCCATTCCATACTATTTGTATGGATTTTATAGAATTGAACAAATGTGATAACAAAAGGTATTGCCTTGTCATTGTAGATATGTTTTCCAAATGGGTGGAAGCCTTTCCGACTAAAAACTCGGATGCAACAACAGTGGCAAAAGCTCTCATAAAGGAGATTATTCCTAGATTTGGCATACCGGAAAGGATCTATAGTGACAATGGTACACATTTTGTGAATCAGACCATACAGCAATTGGGACGCTTCTTTGGGATTTCCCTTAAGAACCATTGTGCTTATCACCCTCAGTCTGCAGGACTGGTGGAGAGGCACAATGGAGTCCTTAAGAACAAACTCAGGAAGTTAGTCAATGAAACTCAAAAGAACTGGGTGCACTGTCTGCCTCTGGAACTGCTGAGTATGTGAACAGTTCCAAATGCAAAGGGTTTAACTCCTTTTGAAATGGTGTTTGGGAGGGCATATTATGTACCTCAGTGGAAAGCTCTCATGCCTGCAGACCAGGAGGCTGATAATTCACTAGCTAGTTATATAAGGAAACTGTTAACAAATAAATCTCTTTTGCAGTTTAACTCTTTTTCAGATAAAGAACAGACCAGACCATTGGAAGCGATTCTAGCCCTGGAGTCCTGGATCTAGGTGAAGGTAACAAAGAGGAAGAATTGGGCAAGCCCGAAGTGGGAAGGACCATACCAGGTACTGCTGGCCACACCTACTGCAGTCAAAATAGCTGAAAGGTCATCCTGGATCCATTTAACACATTGTAAACCGGTAAAGAACTTTCAACTTGATAAAAACCTTGTAACTGTTACGCAACAAGAACAAAATGGCCAAAGATAAGAATGCAGACCAACCTCAAAAATGTTGCATAATCATATTATTGAGTGTACACTTGTTGACTGTACTTTTGACAAGTTTCTTTTTGTTGTGTTTTTTTCATTTCTCAACCACACAAGTAAAACTGGATAAACATGATGAGACATCCATAGAATGGCATCCAAACTTTAACCCATACTTAGCAATTAAATGTGTATATGCTGAGACTATGAACATTTCAAACTGCTGGGTTTGTACAACTATACCAACAGCATATGGAGGACTACTAATGTCCACTGTTCCTTTAGGGATCAATGAGACTTGGAAGAATTTGCTTTTTGACACAGGAACTGTGAGATCACAGGATAAAATAGCATTGTATTTACCTGTTACACAAAAAGGGATTGTGTGTTTTTTCAAGAATGATACTCTCCAGGTGGGCTGGAGTAACTGTAACATAACAATATCTTATAAATGTTATACTAAGACTAAAAGTGGGGGTACTGTTTGCAATACTAACTATGATTCATATTTGAACTCAATGAAAACGACATTGAATGAAGTACAAAGAAATCCTGTTTTGATTAAACAAATGTCAATCATAGATAAGAAAATGTTTCATGCAGGGCTAGTGCGTATTAGCACTAAAGTTGAAAACTGTTATTTTATGTGTGGGAAAAAGGCATACAAATGGCTAACTGAGAATTGGTCTGGCAGTTGTTTTTTGGGCTACCTGGTTCCGGCCATACGACACACTGTGGAATTACCTCTGGGTAAAATATGGAACGTGAGAGATGTTTCCAAGAAAACCAAAGATCCAATCGAGAAACCTGTGAATTCAGTAGAGCGAGTTGAAGCAGGTTGGAAAGAGCATAATTCCATGAAGGACAAAGACAAATTGACTCATATGGACTTGAGTGACAGTGTTATATCTTGGGCAGGTATACTCCCAGCATATGGTGCAGTCAAATCGATTTGGGAGCTGAGAAAACTGTCAAAACTTCTCGAAGTAATGAGTAATGCAACTTTTTCTGCTCTTGAATTAGTGACTGATGAACTGAATGCCATGAGAACTGTTGTGTTGCAAAATCGGATGGCTCTTGACTTCACCCTAGCGGCGAGAGGTGGTACGTGTGCGCTTATCAAAGAAGAATGCTGTGCGTACATACCAGATAATAGACATGAAATTAATAACCATCTGGAGGTGATTCAGCAAGTGTCGGCCATGACCAAACCAGGCCCAAACCCTCTGACGGATTTTTTCCAGAATCTGTTTGGGGGGGTGGGATTCCATCCTAATGAATATTCTGATTGCCATTTGTGTGGGTTTACTCCTATTAGGAGCATGTGTTTGTTGTGGAATCCCCTGCATGAAAAGATTAATTAAAGATTTTATTGATATGTCTGTCTCTGAAACCTTGTATCAAGACATTGAATTTGAGGAATTGGATCCAAATGAAATTCTCCTTGAAGTCTAAACTGAATGACTCTCTTAACTGCAAGTCCCAAGTGGAAGAGGTTAGGAGAAGAAATAAAAATCATTTAAACTTCTGAGAATAGAATAAAAAGTATTAACAGGGGGGAAAATGTTAGAAAAATATGTATTAATGCATATGTTTAGTGCTTATTAAGAAATAAGAAAGATATAATGCATTTTATTCTATTAATGTTATGACAAGAAAAATTAATTCATATGAAACTGCAAGAAGCTTTTGGAAACTGCAGTGTGCCTTTTGCAAGTTGGCCTCTGACCCCAGCAGCTGCTAGCTCAGCAAGAATTAATGTTTATGCTTCTCACAAGTGATTATCTGCTGGGTCAGGAAATTAAATGTGTGAAATAATGAGAATCTTCTGCTCTTTTCTGCTTGAGCAATCAACCTTGTATATGTTACTAGATAACGCACCGGCTGCAAGGAGGAAGTGATAACATGTAACAAGGAAAATGTATTGAGAACTGCATCTACTATTATGTTCGAATTAATTTAGAACCTTGAGTGGAAACTTTTGTAAAAGGGTATTGTAACTAACCAGGTGGCTAGCAAGGCCACGTTGTTTACCAGAAAACTTTTTAAGCAAAATGTAGTATCAGCATTTTAGATGAATAGAATATTATAAGCTAAAGTGATGTAAAACCCCTTGTGACTGACTACGTCAGCCTGGTGGGTTAATACTAGTAAGAAATACTATAAAAGTTGTGTTCTTCCTGTTTCATTCAGACAAAATTCTGTTCTTGTACGTTTTTTGCCTCCTAGTGTACACTAGTAAAGAACCTGAACCTGAACCTCCTGTGTATTGATCTTTTTATTACAGTATTTTTTTCATTTAACAAGATGACATCAGGAATACCATGTCATGCCTGAGCTGGATTTTTCCTTGCATCTGCTGTGTCCTGATGACCAGTTTTAAGGATAGGGAAGCAGTCTTTTCTCCTAGGAGTGATACTGACTATATGTCAAACTGCTTGCAATTACTGTTTAAGAACAGCTTGGCATTTGTAGGGGTCCCATTCCATGAGTTATTTGGCACACTTTCAACCTGCTCATTTTGCATAGTGTCTTCACTAGTGTATATTCCTTGACAGTATCCAGCATGTCCTGTAACCTGCTTCCTTCAGCTGAGGAAGAAACCTTTGCTGTAGTGGAAAGGACTGTCTATAAAATACTTTCAGCCATCATGGGAAAATGCTTGGCATGTTTTAGAGAGCTGGAGCTCTTAGTGGAAGTAGGACTCACCAGGCTTAGTGTGGAATCTTTTCTTGAGGCACTATGCACATTAATGGTTTTAAAAATGCTTATTCTGTTATGCAGTTCTTGAATTTAGAATGCTGTTTTTTAATGTACTGATTCCAAAACAGCTTTACATTACCATCTGTTCTAGTTACGCACAAGCTGGGTTTTATACTCATTTAGAATTTCAAAGGCTACTTTTTGTTATTGCTGTCTCCCTTTATGAATGTAAATATACATGGGACATGCCAACTGGGTTGGGCCCCAAAGATAATCTTTATCCACCACTGGCCAGATGCATTTTCTTTGGATGTGGTGTGGGTTCAATGCAGTTTCAATGAATGTGAGTTTCAAGGGCAAAGAAGTTTTAATGTCAAGCCTATTTTCATTGTGAGACAGTATTGCTTTGTTTACCAGATGATGTCTTTTAGTGTTTCTGTATTGTTGTGCTGTAAAATGTAAAAATAAAATCCAAATCATTGTAGAAGTAAAGCAGTATGCATACATTAGTGTTTATGGTAAATGGGGCAACATAGCCAGGTAACGGGACATTGGAATGGCTGAATGGGGACTCTGGTGCCATGTTTTGGTTGTCTGTTCTTCAGTTTGCATTCGAAAGTTGGTATCCCACAATTCCATTGGAATGGGTGGGGTTACATAATTATGTATGCAAATTAGATGTTAATCAGCGTACAGATTTTACCTATTTTTCATGGGCCTTGTCCAGATTTTTGATTTTTCCAGGTTGAGAGGTATGGTGGGATCCCCAGCCCACCCCTTGCAGGATACGCAGGTTAATTTGTATTGTAGCATGCACAAATTTCACAGGTGTCTAATAGGGTTACCTGCAATCTGGCCCTACATATAACCCCCTAATGTCAGGCTGTGTCCATATGTGGCACTTGTCTGTGTTGTACCAAGGCAGAGCAGTGCAGCTGTGCAGGAAGGTGTTGTGAGATTGTGGACCTGCTATCTGAATGATATAATATATACATACATATATATATATATATATATATATATATATATATATATATATACATACATACATGTATGTCCACAAATATACAGATACCCATGTGCTGTAGACATATGTATGAGCATATATATATATATATATATATATATATATATATATATATATATATATATATACATACATCACATATATCTACACATATATAGATATATACTTATATGCACATATCTACATATATACAAACACACACACACAAACATATATGTATGTAAATACATGCCCCCTATATTACTGCCACAGTGCTGCATGCTATGTGTGAGGAAACAGCACCCATAGCAATACACACAGATATCTACAGCTGTCAGTGTGTGCAACATGGACGGGTATGTCACATGCGAACCTATTGTTGGGACCACATTGCCCTTGTCTGTGAAGTATGGAATGGGAATATGGGGAAGTATGGCAAGTATAGTTTTGGAGGTGGTTAAGGTTGGTAGATATAGAGGACAGTCTACAGGGGTAGTATGTGACACATATGGTGGGTAAACACCCTGGATGGTGTGTGTGGTCTGTGATGTGGATGCCCCATGGACTCCAATATGGACACAATGGAAACAAGCCTCCCACCCACTGCTACTCACAACAGCAGTCCACGTCCTGAAGGTGCCTGGCCTGGAGGCTGAGCAGGAGGATCATGTCAACCCTGTGAATGTGTACTGGTTGCCTCAGAGTGATGTAGCACATCCCACATGTGTCTGTGGAGCCCATTATTGAATAGACCCTGGACCTGCCCTCAGGGGACAGGAACATATCTGTGTGTGCCCCCAGGGGGGGACAACCTCCCCTGGGTTGGTTCTACCTGATGGTATTGCTGGACCAGTACATGAGGAGGCCCCAGGGTGGGACACACATGTGATGTGGCCAGGTAACATGGGCAGATGGGTTTGGAGAGGTGGTTCTGCTGGGCTATAGTACATATACATGCTATTGTGTCACTGTTATAGAACATATGTTGGTAGTAATAGTCTACACAATCCCGTAACATGTCCAACAGCATGCATAGATATTCCTAATAACACAGAATGTCAGATGTGCAGCAATCACAAAACAGCCATACCACAGGCATATATGGAACCATAGTGGTCCTGACAATGGCATGCAGGTGAATAGTCTGTAACAGGCCAGCAATGATAGTGTCCCCACAGGGAACATGGCTACAAACACATAGCACAAAGTGTGGTACAATACAATATCTGTCTCACTGGTAGGTAAGCTGTAGCCATACCTAATGAGTTGTGTGTACACTTTGTTGTCACTGATATGGTGGGGGAGTGACAGAGATGTGTATTAAGAACTGTGGTAACCTTGCTGTATGAGTTGCTCAGATCTTTTTCCATCTTTATGTCTTTTAGACAAGATGTCACATGCATGGCTACCATCTTATTCAGCTACTGAAAATGAAGTAGTGCTAACCTATGTAATCCAGCACTACCCTGTACTGTTTGGCTGGGCCGTCCATGATCAGCAGGAGCAGACCACCCTGTGGAATGACCTAGCCCACAGGGTCAATGATTTTGGACTGCACAACTGCAGTTATGAGCAGGTCCGGCATCATTGTTCTGTCCTGCTTTGCAGTGCCCATTGGCATGTTGCTACAGTCCAGGGGATCAACACACCACAGGAGGGGGCCATGCCACCCATCTCCCCTGACACATGTGGAGGAGCTCCTGGCCAGCCTTGTGGCACCTGCCTGTCCGGACACACACCAACCACCAGACACCTTTGTGGAGGTGGGTGCCACCCACACACCAGCTGAGGAGCATGCAGGTAAGGCCACAGGGCACATCTATAGACCACTGTTGCATATACATCTGCATCGGCACAGGTAGATCATGCATATCTGACATGTCATAGATATATTTAGTTGCTGCATAGTAGTGATAAACAGATGTCCATATGTGTTAGTATTGTGGAACTGCACTGTTGATGTATTGTAATACTGCACCCACCCTGTAGCACTGCCACAGTTGTGGCCACTGACTATGTATCTCTCACCCTCTTATGTAGGTCCCTCCGGGATATCACCAAGGCAGCAGCCTATAGCTGGTGAGTATGGTTTATGTAGATGCTTGCCAATACAGCAGGCATGTAATGGCTATGGTATATGCCATGCACACATCTAACACACCTACCCATGCTGTACATGTGCACATATTGTTGCTGTGAAATGCACTACATCACAGGGGTGACCATGATGGGTTATTGAAAGGGTATGTCAGACACCTGCATGATAACTAACATCCTGTCATTGCAGAATGTGTCCACAGGGAGTAACATAATGGTGGGAGACATGGCCTACAACAGGGAAATGTTTGGAACAACACCCATATACAGTGCAACACCAGTGTTTATACCTGTAGGACAATGGCAACTTCTGCAGATACACTATGACATAAGGCATTACAGCGGTCCACATTATCAGCCGGGACTAGGCTGTAACATGGAGTGTTCAGTGTATGGGACACTGCCAAGTGCCACAAATGTGTATGGCTTACTTGTCATGCATCTGCAAAAAGGCTAAAGGAGAGGGGAGAGGTGTCAGCATGACACAAAAATGCACTGCAGTAGGGATCCTAAGGATGCTAAGAATGGCTGTATCTGCACATAATCAGGTTCAGGATCTGTGGCAGCTGTAACTCTACCCCCACAGCAATAATAACGGCAGTGTATGAACACCAAGGGATGTGCACATGAGTAGACCTTGCAATCATGCAGAATAGGGGGACATGTGTAGGGCAGACTGAACATACACTGGCAAATGCAGATGGCCCACACTGGTATACCCCTGCCAGGAGTAGCGACTGCTGTAGTGTACACAAGAGATGCGACAAACCATCATGATAAGGGTGTGCACACATATGCCCACACGGTGTGTATGCATCATGGTCAGCATCCGCACACCTAACACATTCCGTAGACACTGCATGTGAAAGTACAGGACATATGTCACATATCGGGTTCATGTACTGCTAAGATATGCGGTGATGTGATGTCATGGCAGATCAAGGATGGGTGCGTCATATCAATAAAGGTGTGTACACCCCCCCATACCCATGGTATGCTCTGATGGTTGTCAGGGTAAGAGTATTTGCTTGGTCATACATGATCTGCTGATGTTGAGAGCTGTGCATCAGACATCAGGCATTCACAACGGGCATTTGTTCACATCTCATACCAGGTATGTGTTGCTGAAAAACATAGGGGCTGTGAACATTAAAGCTGACATAACCGACATAGTAGTACACGTTCAGCAATGGGATGTACACCTGTGAGGTGTGGTGCACAATACATGGCAGGGTGCAGAACAGGTGCACAGAAATACTGTGTTCATGGCTAGGGGAAGGGGCTTCACCTAGTGACACAGCACGTGCATCACACACATGTATACTGTTGCCAGCATGGTTTGACTATAGCTGCACTGCATTCTGTTGGGTACCATATGTTATGCATGTTGACAGAGGGTATTAATAAGACTGTGTGTACTATCATTGTGCAATCTCACCTGTATGTGTGTGTGTGTGTGTGTGTGTGTGTGTGTGTGTGTGTGTGTGTGTGTGTGTGTGTGTGTGTGTGTGTGTGTGAGTGCGTCCTGGTGGATGGTTAGTTTGTCTGTAGGGTCACTCAGGTGAAGTGGAGGGAGGTTGATGCATGTAATACGCTTGTGTGCATAAGTGTGTGTTTGTGTGGCTGGCCATGTATGCACATGTGTGATTGTGGGCTGTTCATACAGCAGTATCTCCCTCTGGGATCATGCAGTACATGGACTTCCACATTACACACCAGGAATACCTGTCATGTGTGTAATCACATGACAGCTGATAGTATAATATGGTCTGTAGCATGGAACAGTTATCAAGAGGGGAGGTAGACACCAGGTATGCCCTTAATATCGCATTCAGAAGAGAGGTCACCTACAACACAGGTATGCAGCACTACAGATGCATTGGGGAAGTACTAGTCAACACCAGGGAGTGTATCCAAATACTACAGTTGTCACCTAATAGGCTGAATGAGCAGCATATCTGGCATGTACATGACACACCAGTGCATGATATTATGAATAGAACATAGAAGCACTCACATATAGGGGTCATGCTCATGATGTCCAGACATACAGAATGACCGCAGTGAAGTCATGTAAAACCACTACACACAAGTCAGGGAAGTAATGTAGTAACAGGTCTTGTGTTGTGACCACTTGTGTAGGCATTTAGTGGGTTGATATGTTAATGAGTGTTATCAATGTGTGTATGTTAACAAGTGTGATGCAGGATGGGGTACCACATGGACATACGTGGGACTGTCTGTAAAGTCATGGACAGGTAAGTATTACGGAGGTGTGTGTGTGTGTGTGTGTGTGTGTGTGTGTGTGTGTGTGTGTGTGTGTGTGTGTGTGTGTGTGTGTGTGTGTGTGTTTGTGTACTGTTAGGCAATGCTGTACAGGTTTTAAAGTGCATTTATTGTTTTACCCCACAGGCGGCGAGGTGGGTCAGGGTCCCTCCTGCATGCAATCTGATGTTGGTGTCTATACAGACACCAATGATGATGGTAGTACTGTTGAGGCACAGGTGGGGTTATCAGGGGCCGACACTGCACCAACATTTGACATCCCCCTTTTAGCCACCCCAACCCCGCACACAGTTTCAGTGCCTATACATGCCCCATCACCAGTGGCCATAGCAGAGGGACAGCTGGCATTTGGTGGCAGTGCACTGGAAAGTGTGGTAACCATGCCTACTGTGTCTGGTCGCAGCAGGCATAGCCGGATGTCTGGTAGGGCACCACATAGGCTGATGTCCCAGGGTGCTCAAGGTAGGGCCACTGTGCATCGTTCTGCTGGCAGAGGCGACATAGCTGGTAACTGCAGGTGCATGTTTCAGGCTGTCATGTTGGCATAGGCACATATGGAACATTACACCAGACAGGGCCTGAGGCTGCAGAGGGCTGCTCTCACATCTGCAAGTGACAATGCCTGTGAACTGGCTGATGCCATCCGTGCATTAAATGAGCTCATAGAAAGATGGTCTGGTGAGATGTTGGCCCTCATTGACTGTGGTCTGTCCATGCTTGAACATGTAGTGGGAGTGCAGTGACGGCCGTGTGGATGTAAGCCAGCAATGCCAACAGCTGTCAGTCAATGTAGATGTGCTAGGACACCAAGGGGCTCCCGTAGTGGCAGTACCAGCCCCGGCAGTGTGGGGGGGGGTCTGTTCATACTACACCACAGCAGGCTACATGCAAGTTGTCCTGGCCAGTCCAAGGAGGGGCCTTGTACCAGTGGACATTTGTCATCAGCAGGTGAGAGTAGCACATCAAGGCCTGCACCTGGATGTGCCCATGGAACCCCTGGCAGGCACAGTCCATGTGTCAGTGGCCAGAGGCAGTGAACTGCACACCCTGCCAGGTATGGTCTGCAGCTGTCCATAAACACCTGTGTAGGGCAGCCACATGGCAGAACTGTGTGCATGCATACCCACACACTATAGAAACACACCTAGGGCAACCCCATAACTACACACACCACAGCACCATGCCCAGCTTACCACAGTACACCCCTCACCCACACACACAATGTCAAATGTATGGCATGCCCTCGGCCTCTGGCAAACCAACATCACACCCTGTGCATGTGATGATACCTGTGCCAAATCCCTGTCATCCATGCCATCAATGCAGGGACAGGCTAATATGGTTGTGATGCACACGGGACTGTACTACAGTGTACCACAGTACTGCAGTGTAACATGCTGTAAGGAGTAAAGCGTAATGCATATATGGCAGGTAGTGTATCAGTCCAGCAATGATGCATTATAGCTGTTAGTAACACTGGTTGGTTGAGGTCTCTATAATGTTATCCATTTGTGTTGTAGGTTTACATGTGTCAGCACGAGGATGGCCTGCAGTCATATTCCACAATGGGGTATGTCACTGTGGTGACACCATGGCTGTGACATAACTGGGGTAGAGTTGAACACGTCACAGGTTACTAAAATGGTTATTGCCTGTGCCACATAGACAGGTGACCCACTGAGGCATGTATACCCTGCAACCTGATGTAGACCCAGCCATATACACACACACTGTTACTTGGTAACACTGGGACTAGACCCCTACCTAGCTATTTAGTGATACTGAAGTGTGTGGCTTACATTGCACACACCACATAGCGTTTAGGGTGAGGTGTGTACCAGGTTACATTTTACATGCAGAACATCCCCAGGCATGTACAGTATGCTAAAGGGTGATGTAATGGATGTATATGGACAATATGTAGTGTGACATACCTTCATATACACATTAACAGACACATAACAGGCAGACACACATCCAAGATACCAGGGCCTATTGCTGCTAACTAACTTGACCATGTGTCCAATGTGTTACAGGTAGGCTGCCACAGCACATGCATAACTAGCTTGGATTGTTGTATCAGTTACCTGTATGGTTGATGGTGACAGTGGTAACCATAACGTGGTACATGGGACATATACCGGGTGTACCTTGGTGTAATGACAGTGTACACAGCACCCATATCCCCCAGTGGATATTGTACTCCCTGAAACCCATGATGACAATCTGCCATACCCACCATCACACATTGGCCATGACTGCGATGCAACCCATAGTATACCCCAACAGTGGAACTACAGGGATATGCATCTAATGCACATGCCACATGCATAGTAGGGTGTTGCGTTGTCATGCCTCACCTATGGCAGCAACAACACTACATGTACTACTGTGTGGCATTGGGTATTGTAATAGGAGCATGTGGCCTTGGAATGCTGTACCCTACAGATATACGGACATGCACATCTATACACACATGCCAGAACACAATGGGTATCCCATGCCTATCAACCCATTTGTAAAACACTGTTGTGCTGGTACTGCAAAGCTCATGTAGCCAGTGTGGGGAGGAGCTTAACAGGGTACATGTAATGTCCCATACAGTAGCAGCCACAACTAACTATGGCAATGGGTGCTGCATTGGTTGTGAAGGGCTTCATTGAATTCTCAAGTACATGTGCACTAACACACAGACACTGCTAGACTCAGTCATGCACACGTACACATTTGTCATTACAGGGGTGCATCGCTGCAGGTGGTCATAGCTGTGTACTTAGCTATTGTCCAAGGGGAGATGTGTTGTGTAGGGGTTGTGTGTACAGTGGTATCCTGCCATGGCAGCAGGCAATCTATCAATAGACACTACTGTGGTGACCCTCAAGGTAATTATGACATGCACCAGCCAATCCTCCAGATGCCTCCTGCACATACCCACTGAGGTGATCAAGTTGACAGGTATGCAACATGCATTACAAGACATGGTTAGTGTCTGTGATGGAGACCTGTACCCAAGCATGTTCTGTTGACTGTGGTAGTGTAGTGGAGGTACCCATGGCATGTGGTGCGTACAGGGTGACATATTCTATATGTGCCAGTTCTTACACAGCTAGGAAGACATGTCAGTGTCAATCAAGCTTAGGTTGCCTGTACATATCCCAGCTGGATACCTGCCATCTGCACATCTGTACAGGGACTGACAGTCATCAGCTTGGCAAGTAGCTACGCATTAGGATGAGTGTGTTGACAGACGTTTGACAACAATATGTATGCCATAACTACATGTCAGAAGCCCTCACTAACGTGCTGTACAGATGATAGTCTACAGTTACATTCCACATGATGGATCATTGCCCAGTAAGGGGTATATACTGTGACACAGCTCAGACACCAGGGATACAACAGGGAGGCCTCAGTGTCCAGCTATGCCTGCAAATGTGCCTGTTGCCAGTACTACATTTAGCACTCTGCTCTTTCCTGGGTAAGCATTATCAACAGAGTACTGCCATGATACACTACATGCCAGTGTGACAGCATGTACCCTGGGCTACTATCCCTGTATGTAACTCATTCACATGAATAACAGTGCTGTACAGGCCTCATATACATCTGTGTCCCACACATGACACTTACACCTCTTGTTACTGTAATGACAGCACATAGGCGCATGTATTGTACATGGCATTACATACACTTATTACAGATGTAATTACCCTGCAAGGTTATCAGACTGGATGGTGTGACCTGGTTACCAGGTCTAAACCATGCTTAGCAAGTATCAACATTGCTGCAATATAACAGCTGAGCTGATTTGTACACTGGTAAGCAAAGTCTACACTGTGTAAGCGCCCATACATTTACCCATAGCTTAGCACCGCTTAGCTTCATGCAAACCTGCTTAAAGCTGCTCAAAACTGCCTTAACCACTCTGTATCTGACAGCCATTGTTCTGTCCAGCAACAAAATGAACAGACCTTGCAGGTCTTGAACCCAAGACTCTGTACACTAAAGTCACAGCACTTAACCACTACACCATGACCACTGTGAAAACAGCTGTTGTTTTACCAATATAGTTGTCAATACACATATTGAGTAGTATTGAACAATTGCCTTTACTTCGTAAATTGTGTAATCCTTTTTTATAATATGACTGTTGTATCACATATGTTGTTTTATCTTAATGTACACATTGCAGATGCATATGGTGAGATACATCTAGAAGGGTATACAGAACCATGAGGTTTACACATGACAGGAATATGGTTATATACATATAATAGGTCTATATATGTCTACATGTACATACACATGTATATTCATACATATATCTGTATACACATCTATATAGTGCAACATATATATATGGCCATGTGTACATCTCTTTGTATGTACACACACACACACACACACACACACACACACACACACATATATATATATATATATATATATATATATATATATATATATGTATATATACATATATATATAGCTATATATGTATGCCCATTCTGTGTGTACAGATATGCCTATTTATGTGGGTATATATTTAGATATCAATAACTATATGTGCATACATATCTAGTCTGATATACCTATTACTGTCGATATATATGTTGATATCCATACATATATGTGCATATGTATCTCTATCTGTATATGTGTAGACATATATTGCTCTGTATATGTATATCTGAGTGTCTCTCTCTCTCTCTCTCTCTATATATATATATATATATATATATATGTACATATACAAATCCATCTATGTATGTCAATATGTCTGTGTGTATATATATATATATATATATATATATATATATATATATATAGCTATACGGATAATTATATATACATATATGTTCACCATATGTCCTGAACATGGACTGGAGCCCTACCTCAGCCCCAATAGTCCCAACCTCTTAGTGCAAGGGAATGTCAGGCATGTATTGCAGATATATTTGTAGACTTTTGCTACTGTAATACGGATTGTCTTCACAGACATGGTGTGTGTGGAAGGTCACATCTGCTTTTAACATGTGCACCATTGGCTACTGACAGACATCCTAAGGACATCATAGTACAGTACCACTGCTAGCACAGTAATGCTCCTGTGGACTACAGCAGAGATATGGCCAATATATTTGGAAAGTTTGACACACTCTGGTCAGTCCAGAGGTATACAGAGAACCCCTTAGTGCAGGACATGTGGACCAAGTCTGACAATGTGGATGTTAACAGCCATGTAGATGGGTCCATAACATAAATACTGGTATACATTTGCCCCCATAGGATATGCATTCATACACCCCTCTCTGTCCTGACACATAATAACCACTGGTACAGAGGTGCCATGGCCACATACTACCCACTAGTTAGGGACATACATCTGTACAGCATCCCACTGCTTTGTCTGACATACATGACTGTTATGGTGGCCCAGAAACAGTACATCTGGCAAGTATCTGGACGTGACACCTCACTGGGTAAGTACACTAAGCTGCTAGGCATGTAAAAAAGCACTGTGCAGGCTACAGGCAGACTGCCGCACCACTGGCCTACATTTCTTATGGGGGAATACACATGTACATGCATAGATAGCAGGCTCTACAGGCATGTCACATCAAAGAGTAACATACACCTGTGTGAAAGTGCATAACCACAACCAATGTGAACACAGCCACAGCCACATATGGTAAGCTAGCGTAATATTATAGTATATGGACTATCCACCATCCTCATATGTGCCACTCACACACCAACCCTACATCTACTGGGCAACTACACAGTGTGGTCTGATGCCTGTCTGTGGTATGGGATATGTGTGTGTTTGGCCCTACAAATATGTAATCCGATAGGGTAACATACAGTGGAGAAGCATGTAACATCAGATAGAACAGGACCAGGAACAATGACATCTGCCACAGTCTGTACACAGGCCAAGGTACATATTCACAATACACACACTGTCGACAATCACCATAAGTACACAGACATCGGTACTGTACACACAACCACAAGATGCCCAGGTAATGTCCTCAAATATAACCCCTACTACACATAAGGTGTAGCAGTCTGATATCTCACTGGCTTGTTATCAGATATGATGTCAGTAAATATGGTGTACTGAAGATATGCTCCTCTTACTGCATGACATATGTACAAAGGTTGTCAGAGTTGAGGCTGGAGGCACAAACACAGGGTCAATATTGACATGTTGCTGTGATAACCTCATACATTTACTGTTGTAACAGGGTTTGTTGCAACATATGTCCTATGAGGGATATGAAGTCAGTAACTCTCACAGCTGTCACCATCTACTGACAGCATTCCTCACACTATCGTCTGCAGTTCATAGGTATCTGTTCTGTGGGTAACACAAGAAAGACAAGGCACCACATACTGCCCAGTCTGCAGATGACCCTACAGATGGGGATTCTTCATAAACATAGCACTGACATGACAGGTATTAAAATATGTAGGACAGCCATATCCACACACACCCTGTTAAACCAACATTACTCCAAATGCAGTATAGCAGCACTTACAGTCTGTAGTCAAGTAAGGCACACCCCCTCCTGTGTGTTGGCCTGTTTCCACAGTGTATGTTGTTAGAGGTAAATCTCCAATCCATCTGTGATGCTGTTTGCCAAACAACAGATCTAGCTCCTGCTCACAGTGAATGAAAAGGCCCAACACCAACATGATGTTGCTAGATATTGGAGTGTGTTTCCATGTAATTGGCTATGGGAATGTTACCACAGCTGTTCCACATGCAATCAGCTAGAAGAGGGCTTTAATTTGTGCAGAGGCCATCAGATGACGATGAGCATCTCTTACAATACACATACTGCTGCCTAAGCAAAGCAGGTGTAAGTCTCCACATCCACCAGAGAGGTATTGAGAGAGGCAGACAGAGGCAATTATAAGTCAGGGAGGGGTGGGAGAGTAAAACTTAACCATGTTTGTGTCACACACATACCAGTACAGGGTATCAAACCCCTGACTGACTATGTATTGCTATCACATGTCTATGCAGTTATTGGATGTGTCACATATGTTACATGTTGAGGAGCCCTCCAAATGTGTATGTGATGGTGAGTGATATCTGCAACAATGATATATTAGCTATACGGTAGGTGTAGTACACGTGCCTGTCTGTATGAACAGCTGTCAGCATCAACACAGCCACACTCTCACAGTGACCCACACATATTGACACACTTGGCAGGGTCAGGAATACAAATCATCACTAGTTAGATTGCCACAACACAGTACTGTGTAGGTATCACATGCACCACAAGGGTTATACAGAGGTTATATGGGAAAAGGGTATGTGGAGGTGTCTGACATCAGACAGCATGCTTCAGTATGCCAATGAGGGTTGTAGTGAGTGTGAATGTGGTCAGAGGCATCATACACTGCACACACAGACACAAGGTGCCAGTACTGACATGCATGGGTGCATTGCATCACGGGTGTGCAGTGGTCGACTGTGTCAGATGGCTATGCAAGGCTAGGTGATGGGCATTCCTTGGCATCAGGCTACATGACAATGGTCTGCAGTGTGGCTCAGGAGTGTAGTGTCTGGATTTGTCCATACAACTGGGTATTGTATTCACTATCCAGTCACCTGGGTAACTATTGTGTGTGGCCATTGCTGTGCATTGCTTGCCATGTATGTGTTCCTTAGTCCATGACATGGACGTGTCTGGGATGTGCACACATCCCACATGCATGTACAGTGACATGGTGAACTGTACCTGGAGTGTCTGGCCCATGCTGTGTACACAGATTATCATCAGATGTGCCATTCCTGTTAATGGACAGCAGGTTGACCCTGCACCTATATTGATAGCATGATATAGGTATTCCTTGGTGTCAGTGGCATCTGTCCATACAGGGCATGTGTTTCAGGCATGGTATGTCCTTTGTGGGTCACATTTGATGACACCACAGGTGTTTCAGGTGTCCAGTGGGGAACACTGGGGAAGGTGCACTGTCTACATGTATGTGCCTATTGGACTGATGGACAGAGTGCCATGCCCTCTGTAGCCCACTACAATCACACCATGGTTACTATCAGTGGGCAATATGCAGGGTACTACCAACATAGCAGTTGTTGCCTAGGCAAGTGTGTGTGTATGAGAATGGGTTGAGAGTGTTCTCTGTGTAATGCAAGGGTTGCTAACTTTGTTTGCCTGGCCTTGATATCACATGTAGGGGTAAGGATTTTGCACCCCAGCCTCTCAGCTATTTCACATCTGTCTCTGTATGGTGGACATAGTGACATATACTAGGGCCACCACAACAGAAATTTGCAAAACCCACTACGTGATGAGTCCAGTCCAGTTATTACACACTCACAGCCACCTCCACACAGGACACAAATGACAAACACAGACACACACACACACACACACACACACACACACACACACACACACACACACACACACCTGCCATGTCAGGGATTAGAACTCCTATGCAACTAGTTTATTACACTACAGCACTATGCAGTTATAGGACATGCCACAGAGATTACTGGAGTACTCTTTCCCCAAAGGTGTATTTCACAGTGAATGACATCAGCAGGATTGCCAAAGTAGGGCATTTGAATTGTAGTGAGTGTGACTAGCCTAAAAAGCATTGCTCCCAACACAGACATAAAAACACACCCACAAACATCCACACCTGTCATGTGTGGGAATAGAACCCCTACCAGAGTTCTATATCACAATACAGCATTATGCTGTTATAGGACATGCCACAGTGATTATTGGAGTCCTCCTTCCCCAAAGGTGTATTTCACAGCAAATGACATCAGCAGGATTGCCTAAGTAGGGCATTTGAATTGTAGTGAGTGTGACTAGCCTAAAAAGCATTGTTCCCTACACAAACACACATACCTGACATGTGTGGGAATAGAATCCCTGCCATGGTTCTATATCACACTACAGCATTATGATGTTATAGGACGTACCACAGAAATTACTGAAGTACTCCTCCACCAAAGGTGTATTTCACAGTGAATGACATCAGCAGGCTTGTGAAAGTAGGACATTTGAATTGTAGTGAGTGTGACTAGCCTAAAAAGCATTGCTCCCTACACAGACATAGAAACACACACACCCACACCTGCCATGTGTGGAAATAGAACCCCTACCAGAGTTCTATATCACACTACAGCATTATGCTGTTTTAGAATGCACCATGGGGATTACTGGAGTTCTCCTTCCCCAAAGGTGTAATTCACAATGAATGACATCAGCAGGATTATCAAAGTAGGGCATTTGAATTGTAATGAGCATGAGTAGCCTAAAAAGCATTGCTCTCTTCACCGACAGACACACACACACACACACACACACACACACACACACACACACACACACACACACACACACAGTTGTCATGTCTGGGATTAGAACTCCTACCTAATTAGTTTATCATACTCCAGCAATATGCAGTCATGGGATGCACCACAAAGATTACTGGGCTACAGTTTTCTGAAAGGTGTATTTCACAGTGAATGACATCAGCAGCCTTGCCAAAGTAGGGCATTTGAATTGTAGTGGGTGTGACTAGCCTAAAAAGCATTGTTCTCTACACAGACACACACACACACACACACACACACACACACACACACACACACACACACACACACACACACACACACACACACACACACAGTTGCCATGTCTGAGATTAGAACTCCTACCTAACTAGTTTATCACACTACAGCAGTACGCAGTTATAGAACACGCCATGAAGATTACTGGGCTGCAAATTTCCCAAAGGTGTATGTCAAAGTGGATGACCTCAGCAGTCTTGTCATAATAAGGCTATGGGTAGGGCAGTGTGTGTGCATGGGCCATAACCCATTAATCTAGTGGGTGATACACCACATGCAGGCACACGCATTGTTATATTCCAAAGGTACGTGTATAAAGCTGCTAGATGACTACATCCTTGCGCAGTCATGTTGCACAGCTAGCACTTGCACCACATAGTCTGTAATACCGACTGATACTGGTGCCTAATGTCTACAGTGAGTGGCACTTAGGCCTCATGTGGTTGTAGCCATTTGGCTCCTTGTCACAGCCACTGTCTTCCATACATCTATGTACATCTACTTTTGGCTTATTATAGTGTGTTGTCCTTAGATATATGTCTGTATTCCTATCCACTGTGTGTGCAAAGCATGACTGGTGCATACTGAGAGGAGTGTCTGCCCTAACATCTGCAACTGCCAGATATGTCTGATCCACTGTTGTTTGCAGACATGGACTTCATTTGTTTAAGTGTATGAGCAAGCCCAGTATGTCCTTCTGTACTGAATGTGTGCATCAATTCCAGGTAGTTTGTACTCCAGTGCAGACCTTTGTGTTGTACACGTACAGGTAGCAAACTGTTTTTTCAGGGTATCAGTCGACCATTTGGCAATATGTGGACAAAGTGTGCAGGGGATAGTGTGTACTGTAGGTGATTGTGTCTGTGCTGCTTAAGCTACATGATACTACTGTTAGCAGAGATATTCAGACATGTGTACTGTTATACACTGTCATGTTTTCTGTCCTCATGCACTGTCAGGTGGACATTCCTGCTCACGGTGATGTCTTGGGGGACAAGGGCAACTGCAGTTGTGTGTGGTATTGTGGGCAGATACCTACATATTCATGGTAAGTTATGCCATTCTGGAGGGGGAGCTGCAGACACTTGCTTCTGGGTCTGTGTATCTGGTTCAACACCTTGGTACATTGCTGGCAGAGGATCCCATACTTGTACATCCATCGTCATGACAGTATGGTCTTATATTGCTGCGGCAATATCTCACAGCTGTACAGAATCACACAGGTTACCCAGAGGCAGGGGTCATGAGTCAAGACATTACACCTATTGTGGTGCAAAGGCAGGTATGTAGCCACCCATTTATGTGTTTGCAGCCAGGGATAGTGTGTGCACACAGCTTTGTGTCGGACCTTGCACATTCCATGCTGCCCATGCTCCCACTCCCCCCTCTGTTATTCTATCCTCTTCCATATATTATGCATACATTCTCTGATACTTTCCCTAAGGTTATCACCCCATCACAGCTGTGTGTTGGTGTTGGTCCACAGTTCATGCAATGGGACATAGTGGACATGTTACTGTGGTTTGTCCACATGGCCTTGCATATGGCTTATGTGGAGTATATGTGGTTATTTGGGTGTCCATGACATAACATGCATTGGCAGTACGTGTGAGACACAGGCCTTTGGCAGAGGCCTGTGGGCCATTAGGTGTTGATGCGGGCCAGATGTGGCAGGCCATTGCAATCTGATAGTCTTACAGTCTCAGACCACCATGCAGTATATTCCCCTGGGGTGACAGGGTAGGTGTGCTAAGTGTTCATGCCAGTACCTTCTATCAGTCTTGTTCAAGTGGTGTGGATGCTGGTAGGGTGCTACCTATGGCTAGCGACACACCTGCATGGGACACCTGCACTGCATACTGCATTCATTCACTATTGCCATATACAGGTGGGGTCATATTGTACCCATTCCCCACAGCAGGGATACAACCAGAGAGGTACCTGTGGGTGGTGTTTACATGACCTGGGTGCATGTGTGCTATGGACACTACTTGCATCTGACACACAGATATGCATTGGGCATTCAAGTTATGCTGGCATGTGCAGGTACATCAGCTGTTTCCCAATACATCAGTCTTACCTCCTTTGTGATCTGCAAGTGTTCGGGCAGACAACACCGGTATCCCCTACTACAGGACCAGATAATGAGATGCATACATGTATGTACATTTCCAAGGGTGTCTCCATTTCACAGTGACACAATATATACTGTATGCCTGGGGTACTTGCCCCTGTGTACTGCTTGTATATCTAGCCCAACAGCCATGCCATGCCAGTCTTTCAGATGGTGACACCTATTACCTCCATACATTTGCAATGGCTTACTGCTAGCATGTGTTATACTGGTGGGTATTGTCTTTGGCACTGCAGTTGTGAAGACTTGTCCAAGTCATCAGCAGTAGTGGGCAATAGCCACCAGGTCTTCCCGCAACATGCATACATACTGGCCACTCTCACACAATATGAAATACACACCAACCTAACACACACATACCTGCATATTGTGCAGATGCTACAACCTATCCTGCTAACTTAGCCACCTCTGTGCATCTGTGCTCCACTGGTATTGTACATACACATGCAATTTACTACATTTCTACATAGGGTTGTGGGGGGCACACCTAACTGTTACAACATGTGTACATTGGACTGGGGGGCACACCAGACTGTTATTACATTTCTAAATAGGTTTGGGGGGCAGACCTGACTGTTACTACATTTCTAAGTAGGATTGGGGGAGCACACCTGACTGTTTCTACATGTCTACATAGGAGTGGGGAGGCACACCTGACTGTTACTACATTTCTACATAGGATTGTGGGGGGGGGCACACCTGACTGTTTCTACATTTCTACACAGGATTGGGGGGCACACCTGACTATTTCTACATTTCTTCACAGGATGGGGGGGGGCACACCTGACTGTTTCTACACTTCTACACAGGATTAGGGGGCACACCTGACACTTGTACACATTTGCTATGACTGTACTGGTATGTCAGGTACTCCATTTCATTCTGTATTCTAACCTATCATGCTGACTAGAGGCATATCAATGTACTTCAGGTCTTAGCTTTGATTGACCTACATATTAGTTTCTGACTTCCTACCCTTCATAACTAACATCCCACTGCCTGACCTGCTGTAGTCTGTCTGTGTAGGTCTGGGGGGGAGGTTACCCATAGGCATCATTCAGAGGCCATAGCACAGCCTTTGTTTGTGTTTATCTACACCTGTCCTGCTGGCTGAGACTGTTGTTGGGTATGTGAACCTCCCTGACTGGCATGTGTGAGTCATATGGACACACATGTGGCCCAGCACATTTCCTGCAGTGGGTTTTGTCACCCTGTGGTGTACTGGCTACTATGGTGACACCAGTATTTGTTACAGATCTCATGGTTCCATTATAAGTGCCTACTATCTTGCTGGCATACCATTCAGCCACCCAATTCCCTTGCATGCTCACATCCATACCATAGATACAGGTAACAACACATTCTACACCTTGTGAGTGTCCAAGTATTGAGGGTGGTACTGCAGGACTGCCTATGTCAGATGCACATAGTCCACTCCCTACACATGGTTGAGCAAAGGTAGTGTGATGTTTGGCATCCCTTTTACTGTATGTGCGAGTCAGAGATAGGTGTCATTCCCTGGGTCTCTCCTGTGTCAGTGCATGTGTTAGGTGTTGCCTCCTTGCCAAGGCCAGGGCATACTGGGCATGCCTCCTTTTGCCTACTGGGGTAAGCTCAGGTTGTTCCTCCTCTGATTCACTCTGTGCCTGTGCAGGCCTTGGCAATGGTGGTGGGCTGTGTGGCCCTGCCACGTGCTGTTTCTGTTGCAGCTGTTTCCGCAGGATCATATTGTGTAGCATGGCACAGACGATGACAATTTGGGTATGTGTAGCTGGTGAGTACTGCAAGGCTCCACCGGATGTGTCCAGGCACTGGAATCGTGACTTGAGCATCGCAAACACATGCTCTATTATAATTCTGGTCTGTGTGTGTCTGCCTCATTATGGAGTTCTTGTTCAGGTGTGTGTGCATTTCTGATGGGTGTCATCAGCCACTGCTGCAGTACATAACCAGCATCCCCCACTAGGTGACTGTAAGGGATGTCCCCATTGGCAAATCTCTGGTACAGCTGCATCAGATGCCAGATGTTGGAATCGTGATAGCCTCCAGGGCAGCCAGGACACAAATTCATTATTATGCCCTGGGCATCGTACACTACCTGGCAGTTGATGGAGGGGAAGCCCTTGCGGTTGATGTAGACCCTACCCCACTCACTGGGTGGTGCTTTGATGCATATGTGTGTGCAGTCTATTGCACCCGCTATTTCAGGGTATTCTGCTATTTGGTGGAACAATTACATATTGCCGGCCAACGCCTCACAGGTGTTGGGGAAATGTATGTAATCACTGGCATGTGCTGACATGGCATCTAGGAACTGGTGGAGTACCCTGGATGTGGACGCCTGTGAGATCCCCATCATATCCCCAGTTGGTCTTTGGAAGATACCTGTATCTAGTACACTTAGGCCTACACATACCTTGGTATCCCCTGGAATGGGTTCCCCTCTGTTAGTTCTGTGTGTCAGGCGTGGCCGGCACAGCTCAACAATTTGCTGTAAGAGGTCCCTGTCCATGATATAGCGCTCCACTATCTCCAGCTCATGTAGCCCCTGGTAGGTTACCCTGGGTCTGTGTACTCTTCTCCGTCTCCTCACTGTGGGTTGGTTGACAGCATTCACATCCTCACCACTCTCAGCCTCTTCCACATGTTGTTGTATGATAGCTATTGCAGCCGCTATCATTTTGTTTTTTTGTTTGTTAAAACTTCCCTGCGTGTATACACCGGTGGTGTAGAGTATGAGAAAAAAACAGAGGGAAAGGTGTTTGCATAGTTTATAATAGTGTTCTGGGCTGGGCTGGTTTGTTGCCTGTGTAATTGGCTGATTCTAATACATTTTCCTGCCAGCTATGCTAGTTCTCCTAGATTACCTTCCTACTGCTGTTTTCCCTTTCCATTGCCTTCCTGTTTAAGCCCAGGGGCACGCTGCACAAACACAGTGCTCAAATGTGCACAGAGCTGCTATTTCCTGGTTTACTTTTTTTTCTCCTTTAAAACCTGGTGCATGGCGCGCACACTCGCTTAGGTAATGTAAAGAGTGCTAGGCAACCTCAGACACACCCCCTTGCTTAGCTGTGCTAAGCTTGGATAAAACCCAAGCCACAGGGCTCCAATCCACTTACAGTATGCCTGACATACACCCCTATGATGTCAGCTAACTCCTAAGCTTGCACCAAGCTATTCCTGGCCTTACACTGTTGGGAGCTGACTAGCATGCAGGGGAAATCTGGGATTCACTATCATTCCCCTCATTTGCATAGGATTGCCTGCCAATTTATTTATTTTTATTTATTTTACATTTGTTGACCGGGATAGTCTAACTGAATTGATGTCCATTTTCAGTAGAGTCCCTGGGAGATAAGCTCCAATAGATTACTAGACCACTAACATATAGGTACTAGTTGTTATACAGTTAAATACTACAAATTTTAAACAGTTCAGGAATCTTCACAGTTTATAGAAAAAACATGTTACAAGCATTAGATAAGATATTTTAGACTTTATGTACAAGACTTCATTAGTAACTAGAAAGTAATTGTTAAACAAATGCATACAAATGCATAGTTACATGTCCCACACTTAGCCTCCCCCTTAGCAACCACTATTCATTGGCCATGTTGTCTTCTGCCTGCCATTGAGTATAATGGCAGAATAGTGATTTTAGTTAGAATGCTTATTTTAGGTTTATTTCCTTGAAAGGCACAATACTCTGAAACTGGGATCAAAGGATTAACACCAGAATAGCGATTTTGCAAACAACTGCAGTATCTGTCTTTAGGAAAACATAACGACATTTCTAAATAGTGCAGGAGTCATTTGCAAGAAAAAAGAAGATTCACAGAATACTCACACAATTATAACCAAAACTGGAATGAATGTGAAGTAAATCAGTATAACAAAAATTGAAACTATTACAGTACAGACAACAAGCTGTATCCAGTAACTCATTTTACTCACAATTCTCAACCAGAAATGACTGTAGCTTTCAAAATATGTATGTCTCTGTATATTCTGACTCTATTGCATCTGGGGCAGGTTTGTTTTAAGCTAAAGTACCCATTCATTTCTGAAAGACTGTGCTAACACATTTTCAATATTATTATCATAGAACAATTACCATTTAAGAACAATTTCTGAATATTTCTTAGCAGCAAACTCTGAGAAAACTGATAATGAAATATATGCAATTATCTGAACAGGAAAACCACTATTAAGGTACACGTACCATGTAGTGGGGAACTTATCGAGAAATTAAGTTCATTAGTTAATATGACAAAGACATGTTAGTTGTAAATAAGTTAAGTGAAAGCTAGTTTGAATCTTACAATGACAATACAGAATTTAAAACGTTCCTAGCTAGTTATTTATAGACAATTTAGTTAAGCATGTCTGTCAACCACAAAGAAGCATGTCCCTTTGTACTAAAAATGGAAAAGGAAATCCAAATGCTTGAAGACAAAATGTCAACAAGTGGAGTTAATGGGACAATATCCTAGGGTTCATTAAGAGTCACTCACTTAAGGCAAACAACTCAAAAAAACATTTGGATAAATGGTGATGTGAGCAAAAGAGAGTGCCCTTTCCAGCAAAAAGTTTTGACACCCCAGGGAAAAATAAATAATCATACATAGGAGTATTCCAAAGTTTTCATCAAGTCGACATCTGAACACAGCGTTAGAAACTCACGAAGAAATGTTAGAACTGTAAAACTAAACACTGCAGTCACTCGTATATGAAAAGGAACTAGTCACAGCACTTGTCCAATGGCATACAGGGATATACAGCAACTAGTAGAAATAAACTCCAACCACTGATAAGGAAAAAAGTCTCTTTAGAAACCAAAAAAGTATTCCAGGACTGTTGAAATTAATAACATTTATTCCCATACAAAACGTTAAGCGCTTTCACTCGTTTAACACGAGCTTCCTCAGAACAATTAAATTATCCTTCATTCACTGCTTAAATACATTGTATTGGCGCCAAAATCATGACTGGTTAAAGCAACAGTGCTTTATAACAGAATTATCATAAGTGAATAGTAGACATTACCATAAAAACTGTAACATTTTTGTTAAAAATCACTTCACTTGTGTTTTTAAAAAGATCACATACAAACATTTAAAATGTTGCTTATTGTAATATACAAAAAGTTTTTACTTCAGCTCTCAATGTTAATCTTATACTTAGTATATATGTAAAAAAATCAATCTATGCTTATAAAATAGAATCCTAGTAGAAAAATTACCTATATGTCTCCTAATTTTAACAAACTACATGTATATTGTTATATCTAATATGATCTAACCATAATCCTAATATAAACATATAAATAGGAAATTGATCATGTAAATAGGAAATTAATCATGATAATAAATTTGTTGAACAGGCCTTGCTACAACAGTAATAAAAATTGTTGAAAAATGTAAACAACTAATCTTTAACCATCAAAAGTGGTTTAACTGTAATGTAGTCGTTTATTCCTGGCCATGTCATGGCATCTGTGAAAATTTGCCACCAATATTCTTTAAAAGCTAACAATTTCTTTGTATTACCCCCTCTAGGGTTGGGTCTAATTTTCTCTAAGATGGCAAATTTAAAAGTGTGTTCTGTACCTACAGCGTTAATATGTTTAAATAAGGCGTTTTTTCCATCTTTGGTTCTTATACTATATAAATGTGAGTAAATCCTTTTCCTAAATTGTCTTTCCGTCCTACCGATGTAATATGCTGGACATATATTACACTTAGCTATATATATAATCATACTGGTAAGACAGTTACCCTGAGCCGGTCTAATTGTGGTTTTATTATAATTCTCTAATATAACTGTACTATCTTCACATATGTGTCTGCATTGACCACATGCCCCACATTTACTAGTATGCTTCACACTGTTAGCTTCCCTAATAGAACAACTTTCAAGTAAATGTTTCAAGTTCTTGCCCATCTTATACACAAAGTGTGGTTTAGGCCCCAGAATTGTATGTGTTTCTTCATCCATTAATAATATTTGCCAATTCTTGGTTAAAATACCCTTTACTTGGCTGGAAAATGGTCCATATTGCACTATACATGCTCGCCTAAATGGTACTTCTTCTCTGTTGCCTTTAACTTCCTTGTTTGAAGTTTCAACTCTGTCCAAGTAATTACTGCCTAAAAGGGGTGGGTATTTATGTCCCCACTCTTTACTTATGTAATTTCCTGTATCTAACATCATATGTTCATCATAACCTCTCTCTCTAAATAGATTCATTATGAATGCTAATTCTACTTCTGTTTCCTTTCTATCAGATGTCATTCTCAATGCTCTTATGACTTGCCCCCTATAAATATTGTATTTTAGCTTGTAGGGGTGGTTACTGCTGTAGTCTAAATAGGAATTGGAGAAAGTAGATTTTCTATTTATTTTTGATTTAAACTGATCATCTTCTAAATATACAAATGTGTCTAAGTATGCTACCCCCAATGTACTGCTCTCATTGGTGAATTTCAAAAACTCACTGGATACATTTAAATAATTAGTAAAGTCTTCGAACGACTGAGTGTCACCTTCCCACAAAATGTATATGTCATCTAAGAATCGAGAATAGTACTGCACATTAGCAAAAAATGGACTGTCAAAGATGACATTCTCCTCCCAGTCCAGTAAGACCAAGTTGGCATATATGGGGGCACAAGCTGCCCCCATAGCTACCCCATTGGTCTGCCTGAACATTTCCCCTTCGTAGTATATGAAGTTGTTTTCTAATACTATGCTTGTGAGCTCCACTAACAAGGATATTTTATCCCAAGACATTCCAGAATGTTTTCTCAAACTATTAGTCAGTGCCTGTAACCCTTCTTCCAAAGGAATACTTGAAAAAAGGTCCACTACATCTACTGATGTAAATAGTAGATTCCGTTTATCAGCATTAACAGGATAATTTTTCAAGAACTCCCATGAGTCTTTAGTCAAATGTTTAATCTGAGAATACATTGGTTTTAGTAATTTGTCTATCACCTCTCCGATCCGGAAGGTTTTAGATTTGCTTCCTGATATTATAGGACGGAAAGGGGGATTCGTTGTATCTTTATGGGTTTTCGGGATGCCTACTATAGTAGCCATAACTGGATCTACTACTGACATATAGTTGTACATTTCCTCATTAATTCTGTTCTCTAATAGATAGTCCTCCAAGAACATATCTATCCTTCTGTAGGCTTGATTTACTTCATTCAATGATGTAGCCACATAATTTCCTGAATTATATAGGATATCATGTATAATGCTACTATAACATGTGGCATCATATATTACCATCCCCCCACCCTTGTCCGGTTTCATGATTCTAATGGTTCTATCACTTCTTAATTCTCTTAGCAAGGCATTCTCCTCATATGTTAAATTTTTATGAGTGTTAATCCTATTAACTTTCCTATGGAGGGTATATAAATCCCTTACTGACTTTTTTTCATAGTTTGATACATGGGTATGACTAATAGGTATGAAACAGCTTTTGGTCTTAAATAAATTAGGCTGTTTGAGTGGATCATTTTTCTGTTTAAACTGCATAGCTAAATTTAACTTCCTGGTAAATAGTTTTAATTCACTTATACTGTCTACAACATTAAAGGGGGTCGTGGGTATAAACTTTAAACCGTTAGAAAGAAGAAAAAAGTGAACTGTTCCCACCTTCGTATTACTATAATTAAAGATCTTAAAATTATTAAATGTATGTACTGCTCCATCCTGTTGAATACCCTGTGTGGTAACTTCACTAGTAGTATTAATACCAGATGCAAGTGGGGTATGACACGTGTTATCCACGGATTCAATTAGTATTTTTTCTTCCACCTCCCCCCTTGATTCCATTTTGCTGAATGTGCTTTCCTTTGTACCTGAAAAAAATCCCCTTCCTTTCTGTTGTAACCTCTATAAGACATATTGTCCTGTGTAGTATTAGCATTTCTATGAAAACTGTTTCCTTCATTAAACTGTTCATAATCATTTCTTCTCCTATATTGTGTCTCTCCTTTAATATTCCATTTGTAGGCTTCATATGATTCATATTGTGCTTTGTCTCTACTAAGTTTCTTGTTTTTCTTGTCAAATGCCTTTTGTGCTCTGTCATGTGCAATATCAAATTGTTTAGAATACAAATTATTCCATTCAGAAAAAGAGGAATCATGTATAATAGTTTGATTCAAATGCTCTATTTCATTTATACATTTACACAGTTTCTCATCATTTAATTTTATAAGTGCCTTCATATATTGTGAACCAAACGAATCAAATAATGCATTAAATTCTGTAACAGTTCTATGTGTGAGTTCTATACCCATAGGGACCTTAAAAAATCTTAAGCCCATAGGCACTATCTTCAGACATAAGCATTGGTTTAAATAAGCATTGTCCAATTTGATCGCATTAATAGCATTCAACATTTTTCCAAACGAAAATATCATTTCCTTCAATGTTCCATTTTTGTAATGGCCTTTGTTGTTAATAGGCGCATCATTTGCAAAGTCAAATATACAGTCATTATCAACAAAGTCTTTTAACTTATGAGTGTTACTTATCGGTTTGTTAGCTGAATCACTAACACATTGTTTTAAAGGTATAGATCTTGTACCTGTGTCATTGCTGTTTTTTGCGACAATTTGACCATAAGTTTTTGTTTTAGTTAACTGACTGGTTTTAGGGCGTGTGCCTGTCCGCTTGGCCTCCTCCGTTAAACGCCCAAATGAAAAATCAAATGTAAAATCATCAAGTTCTGTTACATTAATGTCACACTTGCCTGCAGTGTCCGATAAATCTATCATATCCCTTCCCTGCGTGCGACAAACCTGACCATTCGGTAAACCAGGAGACGATGATGATAAAATGTCCATACTGTTGGCATGCACTTTAGAGCTGGTCCCCATACGAATGCCATTTACTTCCGAGAGGTTGTTGTGATCCTCTGGATTCCCAGCCGGTTCACGATACAACAACGCCTCCCTAGACAAAAAAAGTTCCATCAGCTTTGAGATCTCCCCTCGCAACGCTGATACTTCGGCCCGGATGTCCGCTATTTCGCTGCTGCTTGTAACGGGTGAGTTGCTGCCAGGGCTACGAGCGTTATCTATAGTCGACATCTGAACACAGCGTTTGAAACTCACGAAGAAATGTTAGAACTGTAAAACTAAACACTGCAGTCACTCGTATACGAAAAGGAACTAGTCACAGCACTTGTCCAATGGCATACAGGGATATACAGCAACTAGTAGAAATAAACTCCAACCACTGATAAGGAAAAAAGTCTCTTTAGAAACCAAAAAAGTATTCCAGGACTGTTGAAATTAATAACATTTATTCCCATACAAAACGTTAAGCGCTTTCACTCGTTTAACACGAGCTTCCTCAGAACAATTAAATTATCCTTCATTCACTGCTTAAATACATTGTATTGGCGCCAAAATCATCACAATTACCATTTAAGAACAATTTCTGAATATTTCTTAGCAGCAAACTCTGAGAAAACTGATAATGAAATATATGCAATTATCTGAACAGGAAAACCACTATTAAGGTACACGTACCATGTAGTGGGGAACTTATCGAGAAATTAAGTTCATTAGTTAATATGACAAAGACATGTTAGTTGTAAATAAGTTAAGTGAAATCTAGTTTGAATCTTACAATGACAATACAGAATTTAAAACGTTCCTAGCTAGTTATTTATAGAAAATTTAGTTAAGCATGTCTGTCAACCACAAAGAAGCATGTCCCTTTGTACTAAAAATGGAAAAGGAAATCCAAATGCTTGAAGACAAAATGTCAACAAGTGGAGTTAATGGGACAATATCCTAGGGTTCATTAAGAGTCACTCACTTAAGGCAAACAACTCAAAAAAACATTTGGATAAATGGTGATGTGAGCAAAAGAGAGTGCCCTTTCCAGCAAAAAGTTTTGACACCCCAGGGAAAAATAAATAATCATACATAGGAGTATTCCAAAGTTTTCATCAAGCTGAACCCAGAGGCAGGATACAATCAAATGAAACAATGGCACCAGGAATATTAAATTTCATATTAAAAAAGCAGAAGCAGTGTAGAACCAACAAAACAAGCAGAGAAAACATTCCACTAAGCATAAAAAGAAGTCAGACTACTTTGTAAAATATGAGCACTTTCATTCTTTTATTTTTAAACCAAGAACTTCATCAGATATAACTAAAGAATTAATTTCCCACTTTTAAAAATGGTACCAACATAGTCACATTATCAAAACAACCAATCCCCAATTCCCTTCAGTTAATTCATGTTTAAACCATTTAAAGAACAACACTACTAGAAAAAACAAAGCCTTCAATTCAATATACTATAAATAAATATATTTATGTTACTATTTACATCTAATGCTCGCATATCTGGTGTTTTATATCCTCTGTGCCAGCAAAAAAAAATATTTTATATTCACGCTTTCATTCAGACAAGGAAATTTATCATCATTTAACCTGATATGCCACTCAGACTGTCGGTACTCTAACTATACTTTCTAATTGCCAGAGAAGTCATCCATTTCAATGGAATCCACCACAAAAAATGTATATTTCTTAAAACTGTTGTACTATAAAGAATGCCTCACCAAGGCATTATCAGTGTCCCCTTTCTTGATCACTAAGGAATGTTCATAGATTCTGAGTACCAGTTTTCTTATAGTTTTATCCATATAAAAGCAGGTGCATAAATTGCATATGGCTAAGTATACTATGCTTTTGGAGTTGCCACTTGCTTAGAGAGAGTATCCATATTTAGGTGACTAACAGAAACACTCGTAGAGTTAGAAATAAAGTGGCATTGCTTATAGTTGCCACATTTAAAAGTCCCAAAGGTACCATAATTTGTTTTTTTAAGGCCAGTGTTTTTTTTTTTCTACAGTAGATTTAATACAGTTTGTTCATTTATAAGTAAACATAGGCTGATTCCCTAGAATTTTTGCTATATCCCGATTAATTAAGATAATGTTCCAGTTGGTTCATGAAAACTATAACAATTACAGCTTCATTCTATTATTTCTGTGATATGACTACCAGCACTGGAATGTAGCTATTTGGTGTCTGCTCTTTAAATTAGATGGCATAGGACTGATTCCATTCTACTTTACATTATTTACTTTTAAGGAGGTATTCAAAGTCTTAGCACAAATAAAAAACATTGGGCCAGATTCAGGAAGGCTTACACGGAGTTCAAGAGTAGTGTAAGCCTCCGTGTAAGCCTCCCGATTCAGGTACAGCCCAAACCTCCGTGTAAGAGACAGCTAACACGTCTCTTACACGGACTGGGCGTGGAAATGCTCAATACCTCATTTGCAGCTCCAAGATATGCAAATGAGGTATTTGAGCGATCCACAAAGCAGAAACCAGTCTGTGTAACGGACGTGTTAGCTGCAGAAATGTACTCAGCTGACAAATGAGTACATTTCTGCAAAATCAAAAACGGAGCTATGTCAGCTCCAAATAAAGGGTGCATATGTGTCATTAAGCATGCCAATGGCCAAATATGTGGCCATTGGCATGAAAAAGTGTTGCAAAAATAAGTTATTTAACTTTTTTTTTTTTCCACGGGATTTTTGTGTTTAACTGCAGCCACACCCACGCAAACGGGGTGCGCTACCTAAAACTGAAAACCGAAGATTATAAGCCCACAATTGTGGGATTTATGTATTACATGGAATGTCAATGGAGGCACTTGCAGACTAAAAACAATATGGCCTCCGTTTAGTGGTTGTCAAGGGGGGGAAGCTCCGTGTAAGATATGTAACTAAGCATTACTAGGCAATCCTATGTAAATGAGGGTTACAATACTGAATCACACTGCCACATAGGTAATGAGCACTTTCTGAGTAGTGTAAGAGTTAGAGAAGAGGGAGGAACAGAGTAAGAGGTAGGTGACATCACGGGGAAGGATAGAAAGAAATGTACCAGATTGGAGGGCAATGTAAGGTAACAGATGACAGACAGACATCAGGGAGGGAGGTGTGTCCCAACAGAACACTAGGAAAGTCAAGAAATTGAGGGTATACGCTATCCCTACACTCAAAGTTTCTTGATATACGTGCATCTTGCAGCGCGCTGTAAGGCAGGTTCAACATGTGGGGCGTGTTGCAAACTGTTTACAATGGTTTGCTTGCGCGTGTGTAAGGCAGTGTGCGCGTTTTAGCATGAATCAGCCTAGCTAACACCGTGTAGGGATGTGTGCGCGCGCGTGTAACACCGTGTAGGGATGTGCGCGCGTTTAAGTGACTGTGAGTGTGTTTAAGCTGGTGTGCACATTGCTCCCCCTCAGGAAACAGAGAGGAAACAGGAAACAACCAAAATACAGGGAAACTGCCAGGGAATACTGCTGGAGTTAATTGGTGGAAACAATTACAAGCAGGCAATTACACAGGCAGACTAGAAGCCCAACCCAGCACTTAAAACACAACAAAGAGCAGTGAAGGCTGTTTCTCACAAGAGATACTGCCAGAAACTAAGCTATTAGAATTGAAAACTGAAAAAAAGTTGAACTCAGAGCAGAAATGCTAGGGGCTGCCATGGCTATTATAATCAGGCATAGGCGAATTGCTGAGGGTGGTGACAATGCAGACGCTGACAGACAACCCAGAGTGAGGAGAAGGAGAAGAGTATACAGGCCCAGGGTCACCTACCATAGGTTACATGAGCTGGAGATAGTAGAGTGCTATAGAGTGGACAGAGAGCTCCTGCAGCAGATTGTTGAGCTGTGCAGGCCACACCTCACACACAGAACCAACAGAGGGGAACCCATCCCAGTGGAAACCAAGGTATGTGTTGGCCTAAGAATACTAGCAACAGGTACCTTCCAGAGACCAACTGGCGATATGATGGGGATATCACAGGCATCAGCCTCCAGGGTACTGCACCAGTTCCTGGATGCCATGTCACCACATGTCAGTGATCATATATATGTCCCTAATGACCGTGAGGTTGTGGCCAGCAATATCGTCTCTTCCAGCAAATAGTGGGATACCCTGAGGTGCTGGGTGCAATAGACTGCACGCACATACGCATCAAAGCACCAGCCGGTGAGCGGGTAGAGTCTACATTAACCGCAAGGGATACCCCTCCATCAACTGCCAGGTCGTGTGTGATGCCCAGGGCATAATAATGAATGTGTGTGCTGGCTGCCCTGGGAGCTACCACGATTCCCATATCTGGCATCTGGCGCAGCTGTACCAATCATTTGCCAATGGGCACTTCCCACACGGAGACCTAGTGGGGATGCAGGTTATGCACTTGAGCCGTGGCTGATGACACCCATCAGAAATGCACACACACCTGAACAGGAACGCCATAATGAGGCACACGCACAAACACGTAATATCATAGAGCGTGTGTTTGGGCTGCTCAAGTCACAGTTCCGGTGTCTGGACACATCTGGTGGAGCTTTGCAGTACACACCAACTACATGTACCCAAATGATCATGATATGTGCTATGCTACATAATATGATCCTGCGGAAACAGCTGCAGCAGGACCAGCACAGGGCTGGGCCAAACATCCCCACCATTGCCAAGGCCACCACAGGCAGGGGTGACTCGGAGGAGGAACAACCTGACCTTGTCCCAGTAGGCAGAAGGAGGCGTGCCCAGTATGCCCTGGCCTTGGCAAAGAGGCAACGCATAGCAGATACGCTTGGTCAGTAGGGACACTGGGACTGATACCGCTCTGACTCACTCATACAGTAACAGGGATGCCTAACATGACACAACCTGCTTCCAAATGTACAGGGAGTGTAGTATGTGTATCCAACAGAGGTGGCCTTGCAGCACCACCTGAGGCATGAATGCCATGTGTTAAGTAATGTAATATCATGTACAATATGCACACCTGAGGACCCCAACTAACATCCATATCCACGCATATGACCCTGCGGAAACAGCTGCACGTCATACAGTGATGTACATGTGAAAAAACATGGAACAAGATACAAAATGAGGGTGTCTAGCAATAAATAGCATGGATAACCACACACCCATGTTTGTACCACAACAAGAAGCAACATGGAATAGCCATGGTCAAAAACCAATGGCTAAAACCGACTACTACTATATAGCCTGCTGCAGACCACTGTCCTAATAGCAGGAACTGCTCCAGGCCTATGTCCAATGGTTCATACTAGGCTATCTGCCCTAGGGCATTAATAAGCCTAGCCCAGAGTTTTGTGGCTTCTGCCACCCCTGCAAGTTGATGGATAATATGCCCATTATTTTGCTGTGCCTCTGTCAAGCAGTGATACTGAGGTTATCCCTGGGGTATACCTGCAATCTCCCATCCATTGGTCAAGATCTCACTTGAACAAAGCCAGTGAGGTGCTCAGCCCCACATGTATCAGGATGTTGTTCCACAGCATATGGACTCTCTGGGTGATGAATCTGTCCCTCCAGCACATCCTATTAATATCTGTGTTGAGGTTTAGGTCTCCTGCCCTTGTAGTTCAGATGGATGTAGAGGTCTTGAGGTGAAGCATGTTCATAAATTCTGGGTTGGATATAGCCTTGCATGTCAGGCACAGGTCACCTCTGAGCAGTCAGTAAGTGACTGAATACAGCTGGAATTCCTTCAGTCGGGCAGCATAAGAAATATGTTTGAGACCCTTTCACCTCCTGTCGAGGAATTTGTGGGCCCATCCAATCTGAATGGGGCAGTGTATGCAATCATTGGTGTGATGAGTACAGGGGAACGATGACCTCCCTTGATCTAGATGTGAATCACTGCATGATGAGGTGGCCAATGTAGAAGGCCTTCCAAACTACCCTGGCAATGTGAGTGTCAAGCAAAAGGCCACTGTCAACCTGGGTGCCCAGGTCCCTGATAACCTACGTTGTGCTTAGAGGATTGCCACCTAGATGGGAAGTAGTGGTAACCTTGTTCTTCCTGAAGGGTATGGCTATGCATTGTTTAGTGTTTAATGTAAGGCCATGGCCGTGGCACCAGTTATCTGTGTCTATGAGACCCTTCTGAAGGATGTCTGTGTCAGATGGGTTTCCAACTATGCTTCCCAGTTTGCAGTCATCTTCAAACTTTGTCAGCCATAATCCTCCTGTGTTTGCTCGTACTTCTGAAAAGTAGATACTGAACAAATGTGGGCCCAGGACTGAGCCCTGTGGGACACCACTTGTGACAGCTCTGGAGTGTGAACTGGCACCAGCAACTTTGACCCTGTGTGTTCCGTCACTTAGCCAGTTTGCAACCCATGCTGTGATGTATGGGTTCACAATTAAGCTGGTGATGTTTTCAATGATACCTGAGTGGGGTATTGTGTCGAAAGCCTTTGCCAGGTCAAGGTAGGCTGTGTGGACTGCCTTGCCCACGTCAATGGCCTGGGTGAGTGTTTTGAAAAAGTCAACCAAGTTTAAAAGGCATGATCTGCCCTTGACAAAGCCAAACTGGATTGGATCCAATGTCTGCAAGTCCCTATGTCTTCATTTAGAATTCCCATTATGATCCTCTCCATAGCTTAGCAGAACAGGCTTGTCAAGCTGATGGGATGGTAGTTTCTGGGGTTGGTGGAGGCACCTCCTTTGTGAAGTGGGTCCACCATTGCTGTATGCCACTCCTTGGGAACATATCCTGAGGTGAGGCTAAGATTAAACAGCTGCCCTAACTGCGGGTGTAATTACTCATTGAGTTCATGGAGCACACAACTGGGGACACCATCTGGTCCCATGGATAAAGTGTTTTCTGCCTTGGATTGAGCAGTTCCCACCCCAGCAGTGGAGATGTTTGGGGGCTACAATCCTCTGGTGTACATACCCCCAGTTGGGAGGAGAAATCTGCACTGAACCTGTCAGCCAGTATGTTGCCAATGTCTGTAGGTGCAGTGATATCAACATTATTCTGAACTAAGTCTGAGCATATCTGGGAGTTTCCTCCCAGGTTTCAAACATAGGTAAAAGGCCTCATGATTGTCCCTGGAGTCCTGAGTGGGTTTACTCTCAAAACATGCCTCGGATGATTGTATGGGGAACCCAGTGTTTTACGCACAATGAGCAGGGGTGTCTTCCCCCTACGGATTACGCTCTATCTTGTAGTAGCTCCTTCCTTGTGTTGTACAGCTTGTTTATGGCTAGGGTCCACCAGACTGGATGCTTGCCTGTGGTACAAAGAGTCATTATTATTTGGGATTGCCTGAACCATGCAGTCCTGGAGGTGCTGGTAGAAGGCATTTCTAAGTGATACAGTGGCTTGGGTAATGGTGTCTGCTGGCCTGGGGGCCTTGAAAGAGACCACACCGGTCCTCAGAAATGTGAAGTCGGCATTTGAGAAGGTCTTCACCATTTCATTTCCCATCTGGGGTGTGGGTGGGATGTGGACTCCCACTGAGAGTAGTCCATGATCTGATCTCACCAATGATGGGTATATGTCTGGTGTTGAACAGTGTGACCCCATGTTCGTGATGATGTGTTCTAGTATGTTGCCTCCACTTGAGGGGATTGGGACCAGTTGTTCCATGGCATTTCAGTGTATGAACTCTTGGAACCTTTGTGTTAGAGTGTTGTGGCATGATTAGTGATCCCAGTCTATATGTGGATAGTTGGAATCACCCAGTAGGATGGTGTTTGGAGATACATTTATCCCCTTCAGTGTTTGCAGGATAGCTGTGTGAGGTACCTGAGTTTGAGCGGGTGGCATGTAACATGCTACAAACTGCAGAGCAGTCTTGCCTACGGTCACTGGCACCTGGATGGTCTCCGATGCATCGTGTGTTGCCACCAACCATGAGGTGAGGGTGTCCTTGATGAATATGGACACCCACCATCCTTCTTGGTGTTGTCGGGATGCTGGTGCCGGAATGCATGATATGAGGTAACACCCGATAGTGCCGGGATGCTGTCAGAAGCTGTGAACCAGGTTTCAGGCACAGCACAGACATCAATGTGCTACATACTGAAAAGGGCATAGAGTGTGTGCAGCTTGAGGTTGAGACCTTGGGCATTGAGCAGCATTACCCTTAGTGTCTTTCCTTTACTGTGTTCTAGGGTGGTAGGTGTAGAATCTGAATCTTGCATAAAAAGGCACAATGGGGGTGGCAAGAGCATCATCTGAAATCCGAAGCCCAGGGGTGACAGGTGCAAGCCATCCCTTGCAAATCACCGTGGCCTGTCCAGCATGTCATCCCAGGCAGACAGACATTGGACGCCCTTAGAATGACACCATAGTCTAAGCAAAATACTACAGCTGACCATCTTGTCTCTGTTTATGTGGCATCATACTTGGTGAAGGTAGGATACTGCCAAGGTCAGGGTCATACCTGCCTGGCCTACATAATCAGAGGGATCCTCTATGTCTCTTTCCATGTAGTCCAGGGAGGTACATCTCAGGTCGTTCACACCAGCATGGATTATGACTGGGTCAGACCTGTACTTGCAGTTTAGTGACCTGAGTGCTTGCATTATGTGGTGGATTCCAGTGCCCGATAGGCAGCTTACTGTGACCTCCTCTGTACCTGATCTGGTGAGTGGGACATCAGTGTGTCTGACTATGGAGTCACCTATGACAAGTGTGTCTGGCATTGTGTTTGGCCTTAAGGGCTGTGACTGTTTGGCACACCGACTCTGTGGTCAATGTGTTGCATGTGCTGTGCCCTGTGGAGGCAGTTGTGTGAGTGTCTGCTGTGGTGGCCACCGCCATTCTGGTAGACTTCTGATCAGAGCCTCCGAGAGTGTCTCTGTGTGTCTATGTGTATGATCTTAAGTTGTGACAGTGCCATGTGAGACTGGATTAAAGATGTGTGTGTGGTTACCTTCACCTCTCTCTGGTCTTGCTAGTCCTATGTTGAGAGAGCTCAGCCTCCACTTTGGCTATATAGTTGCATCTCTCACATGTATGTGTGTTTTATGGCAGAAGGAGAGGGTTGTCAGTGTACATGAGGCAACTGTAACAGTGCCTCAATATTCCCAGGTTCACCAGCTGAGCAGGAGAGGACACTAGCAACTGATCCCTAGACATGCTAGAAGGAATAGACAAAACAATGTTGGAATACAGGGAGATATCAAGCCCCCAAGCCACATCATACTGTTTGATTGACAATAGCTACACATACACCGGTGTTTCATAGTGTCATAGTGTACTACTAGGCTATCTGCCCTAGTGCATGTATAAGCCTAGCCATAGTGATGTGGCTATTGCCACCCCTTATAGTGGTAATAAGTGTACAGAATAGATTCTGAATATTGTGCCTCTGACTTAGTAGTGACACATTATGACCCCTTACGTAATTGAATAACATGACTGTGTCTCTGTCTAGTCTGTGCCTCCGTCTCATATGCAGTTGTCCAGATGTCTCCTGAAGAGAGTCAGTGAGGGACTCTGTCAAACATGAACTGGGATACTCTGCTAGAGTGTGAGATGCCTCTGAGTTATGACTCTGTCCCTCCAGCATGTCCTATACATGTATGTGCTGAGGTTCAAATACTCAGCTCTCATGGCTCTGGTGGATTTGGATTGCTTGCAGTGGAGTATGTCCACCAAATCCTGATTGGACATGGTCTTGTATGTCAGGCATAGGTCACCTGTAAGTATGCGGTATGACACTGAACAAAGCTGGACTTCCTCTATTCTGGAAGCATATGACATGTGTTGAAGAACCCTGATCTTCATGGTAGGTACTTTTGGGTGCAAAGGTGCAAAAGGCAGGATCTGCCCTGTACAAAGCTGAACTAGGTGGGAACAAGGGTCCGTAGGTCAGTAATGTGTCTGTGTAAGAGCTCCATGACTCCTCCCATATCTTTGCAGACAAGGCTGGTTAAGCCTGTGTGGTGGTAGTTGCCATGGTCTGTGGAGGCACCCCCTTGTGGAGTGGGACCACTGTTGCCGTATGCCAGTGTTCAGGTACATATCCTGTAGCAAGACTAAGGTTAAATAGCAGTTGTATATATGGGTCCAGCCCTTCTGGAGTTCACATAGCATGCAACTGGAGATACCAGCAGGTCCCATGGATGCTGTGTACTTGTCTTTGCTGAGTGTGGCTCTCACATGGACATCCAAGATGACAGTGAGGTTACATACAGCAGTGATAACTATCTTGTTTTGGGGGTGAGGGAGGGTAAATCGCACTGAAGCTGTCCGGAATGTTGCCAATATCTGTCAGGTCACTGGAATATATGTTGTTGTGTACCAACTCTGAGCATATCCGAGGGTTCACAACCAGGTGTCTGACATAACTGAAGAAAGCAGTGTGGTTACCTTCATTGTCTTTGGTGATTTATGTCCCCAAGTTGACCTTGCATGTCTTTATGAGATAATGTAGCTTTCTACTAGTGCTGATCACAGCTGTCTTCCCTTTTGGAGATGTAGCTCTGTCTTGCATTAGTAACCCTCATCTGTCATACAGTTTGTTTATGGCTGGGGTCCACCAGACAGGACACTTTCCATTTGTGGAGAGGGTCCTGTTTTCAGTTGTGATTGTATGGTCCATGCTGTCTGACATCTAGCTAAGGGAGGTCATTCTGGTTCTGCAGTTATCTTTCATCAGCATTAGAAATGACCACAACAGCCCCTGTGGGGTGTACCTCATGCACACACATCCAGCACCTGTAAAGGCCACAACAGTACCTCACCAGGAGTATGACAGAGCTGGAACACATGTAATGTGTAGTCTGATTAAACAGAGTGCAGCTCCACACACTGCCATGCTGTCCACCCAGATGCAAGCTGTGCCTGATGTAGAAAGCCATGTCCAAGCTGGAATCAATGCACATGCTGCACCTTGTACAATCTGAATGGCAGGGAGCTATGCACATGAGGGACCTGAACCCCAGCACTGACATATATAGGACAGGCTGTACTGCATTATCCAAAACACAGAAGCCACCCGCACACATGAGTAAACTACCAGTACAGGTTGTCCATAGAGACACTGGTTGAGTCCCTCAACAGGAATCCTAATGAGTGGATGGGAGATGGGAGGTTTACCCTGGGTATCAATGTTATGTCACAGGTAGACAGAGGCGCAGTATACTAAGCAAGACATATGACATGTCAAACTAAACACAATGTGTTGATGGACAAACACATTCTCCGACTAGCATTAGGTCAAGATACCTCTTGAACACAGCCAGCAAGGTGCTCTGCCTCAAATGGACCAGGATTGTATTCCACAGCATAGGAGTCTCCGGTGATAACTCCATCCCTCCAACATGTCCAACATACATCCCTGCTAAGGTGTAAGTCACCTGCACTAGTGGTTCAGGTGGATCTTCTGAGTCTGAGGTGGAGCATGTCCATTAATCTCTGTTTGGACATGGCCTCGCATGTCAGGCACATGTCACCTCTAAGCAGACGGTATGTGAGTGAATAGAGTGTGAGTGTCTTCAATCTGGCAGCATATGACAGCTGTTGGGGTTTCTTGATCCTTTAGGTGGGGGACAGTCAGGGTGTCTCCAATTGCTGCAGATGTTGGGTGAGATACAGCCAGAATAGGGCATTCGACTCGATCACCGGTCTGATAAGTGAAGAGTACAGGGGAACCCACTAGATCTGGATGTGAATCCCATCCTGATCAGGTGGGCAATGTAGAAGTTCTTCCTAGCCACTTTAGCAATGTGAGTCTCAGAAGAATGGCGACTGTTAACCTGGGTCCCCAGGTCCATGATAACCTCCCCTGTGCTTAGAGGATTGCCACCTATATGGTAGCTTGGGGTCACCTTGCTTTTCCTGAAGGGTATGTCTACACATGTTGTGCACTCTGACTTCAGGCCATGGCCCTGGCACCAGCTATCAGTTACTGTGAGTCCCTCCTGAAGGATATCTGTGTGTGATGCACTGTCCACTATGGTGCCCAGTGTGCAGTCATCTGCTAACATTGTCATCCAAAGTCCTCCCATGTTGGCCTGTACTTCTGGGAAGTACATGACAAACAATGGGGGCCAAGGACTGAGCCCTGTGTGACACCACCTGTGACCAGCCTGGAGTCTAACATAGTGCCAGCAACTCTAACCCTGTGGGTCCCGTCCTTAAGCTAGTTTGCAACCCATCTTGTGACATATGGGTTTACATTTCAGTTGTTAGGGTTTTCCACAATACCTGAGTGGGGTATTGTGTTGAAAGTGTTTGCAAGGCCAAGGTAGGCTGTATGGACTGCCTTTCCCCAACAATGGCCTAAGTGACCAATTTGAAGATGTCAACCCAGTACAAAAGGCATGATCTGCCCCTGACCAAACCAAAATGGGATGGGTACAATGTCTGCATGTCCCCTATATCTTTGTTTATGAGCTCAATTATGATCCTCTCCATAGATTTGCAGACTACACTTGTTAAGCTTATGGGGCAGCAATTAACAGGGTCTGTAGAGGCACTGCCTTTGTGCAGATGTGCACAACTGGACCCTAACCAGGCTGTTGTGCACACTATGGAAATGTAAAGCAGTGATAGGACTAAAGCCCAGGATACTGACCACCACAGTGAAAGTACTGAAACACTACACTAGACAGTGCTACAGTGTTAGGTCAGTATGAACGGATGTTGACAATTGTGTGCAAAGTATCCCATGCAAAACCTGCAGGCACAGTATACTCCCTGTTTTGTTCACACAAAAGCATTCGGACAGTAACTACACAACATGGCACAGAACACACAACCATAAACTGCAGGTATTTGTTGAAGGTCACACTCATCCACAAATGTGATGGGCTGCAGAGTTCAACATATTTAAAGCCCACACTGGGCATGCTCACACACTTAGATAAATGAGACATCTTTCACACAACATGCCATGCCACGGGAAGGCTGAACTGGGCATGCTCACACACTTGGTCCAAATGTTACCCCTAGCAAATGTGAAAACACACCAGAGGATGCTCATCCCCCTTTCTAGACACTGATCATGTAAGCACCCTATAAGTATATTGGAGAAAAGGATTCTCTCAGTAATCCGAATAGCGTGCTGCGCTAATGCGTCCGTCTGTAGTGTCATAACATAGTTAGGTAGGGGTTTGAATCCAGCAGGTGGCAAGTGTGTGTGAAGGGGGTAAGTGAGTGTGTATGAAAGAAACATCCCTTTTGGCAACTGGGAAAACACACCACAGGATGATCATTCCACTTTCTAGACTCTGATGATGTCAGCACCCTATAAGTATATTGGAGAAAAGGATTCTCTCAGTAATCTGAATAGCGCGCCGTGCTAATGCGTTCGTCTGTAGTGTCATAACATAGTTAGGTAGGGGTTTGAATCCAGCAGGTGGTAAGTGTGTGTGAAGGGGTGTAAGTGTGTATGAAAGAAACATCCCTTTTGGCAACTGGGAAAACACACCACAGGATGATCATTCCACTTTCTAGACTCTGATGATGTCAGCACCCTATAAGTATATTGGAGAAAAGGATTCTCAGTAATCCGAATAGCGTGCCGTGCTAATGCGTCCGTCTGTAGTGTCATAACATAGTTAGGTAGGGGTTTGAATCCAGCAGGTGGCAAGTGTGTGTGAAGGGGGGTAAGTGTGTGTATGAAAGAAACATCCCTTTTGGCAACTGGGAAAACACACCACAGGATGATCATTCCACTTTCTAAACTCTGATGATGTCAGCACCCTATAAGTGTATCAGGGGAAAGGAAATTCCCCAGTAATGCGAATAGTGCGCTGTGCTAATGCATCCGTCTCTAATATCATAACATAGTTAGGTAGGGGTTTGAATCCTGCAGGTAGCAAGTGTGTGTGAAGGGGGGGTAAGTGTGTATGAAAGAAACATCCCTTTTGGCAACTGGGAAAACACACCACAAGATGATCATTCCACTTTCTAGACTCTGATGATGTCAGCACCCTATAAGTATATTGGAGAAAAGGATTCTCTCAGTAATCCGAATAGTGCGCCGTGCTAATGCGTCCATCTGTAGTGTCATAGCATAGTTAGGTAGGGGTTTGAATCTAGCAGGTGTGAAGAGGGGGTAAGTGTGTGTGTAACTGTGGATGAAAGAAACATCCCTTTTGGCAACTGGGAAAACACACCACAGGATGATCATTCCACTTTCTAAACTCTGATGATGTCAGCACCCTATAAGTATATCAGGGGAAAGGAAATTACCCAGTAATGCAAATAGCGTGCTGTGCTAATGCGTTCGTCTCTAGTGTCATAACATAGTTAAGTAGGGGTTTGAATCCAGCAGGTGGCAAGTGTGTGTGAAGGGGGGTAAGTGTGTATGAAAGAAACATCCCTTTTGGCAACTGGGAAAACACACCACAGGATGATCATTCCACTTTCTAAACTCTGATGATGTCAGCACCCTATAAGTATATCAGGGGAAAGGAAATGCCCCAGTAATGCGGATAGCGCACTGCGCTAATGCGTCCGTCTGTAGTGCTTTAACCTAGTTAGGTAGGGGTTTGAATCCAACAGATGGCAAGTGTGTGTGAAGGGGTAAGTGAGTATGATTGATATATCCCTTTTGGCAACTGTGAAAACACACTACAGGATGCACATACCCCTTTCTAAACGATATCACAATTATGTATGGCTTTTGATTACAGACATGCCATGTGTGTTGTGCACACACAGAATGCCCATGTGTGTGGGTTGTCCCTCACAATAATGCATGACATTGATTACACCGGTTATGGCAATGAACACATGCTGTATGTGTGTGCCAAATACACATATGTACCTGTGACTTTCAATAGTTACCATGTGTGATGCCTGCCACATGTGAATACATGGTATTTGCACAGGGTAACATTATGACCGTGGTCTTCTGTGCAGATGCTGCATGTGGGATGTGTATATACAGTGTGAGATGTAGATGCTATCAGCCTAGTAGTGAGGGATGCACACCTGGTTTGGGGCATAAAGTCTACATGTTGTTAATGTACAGGAGCTGCATGTTCTCACCTGTTGTGGGAGTGGTAAGACAGTATTCCATAGCAATGCAGTGACTGCATGCTAAGAACCATTCAGCTAGGGTGTTGTAGCTACACTTATTCATTAGCATTCATTAATTTGTCGGAATCCTTGGTGAGGGTCTGATGCCAACCAAGGTCAGGGGTCTACCAGCCTGTGTCACTTGCTCAGTGATCCCTTCCATGTTCCCTATCACGTATCCCAGTGAGCGACATCCCACATCAGCTGTGGTGGCATGGACAATGACTGAGTCATGTGTCCATGCATCTGACTGACTTGTATGTTGTTGTTACAGTTTGGCCATGTGTTTCCATCTCATACATGTGATGTACATCAATGGGTAGGGATAGGGTTGACTGTGTACATGTGGCAGCTGTGACATTACTACATGACACACATATTCCACAACTGTACCATAGAGGTGACTGACAACTGACCTTTGCACATGCTACCGGAGTATTGAGATTACATTGGTGATTGACAGCACATAGGGCCAATGGTGAAAAAGAGACATAGGTCCATAGGTTCGTACAGGGATATCTGCCCAGGGCATGTATCCACCTAGCCAGAATGTGCGTGCCTTTCAACATGCATTGTGAATCTGTCTTGCTATGCCCTTTTCCAAGGTTAGTATACTGTGCCTCTTTCTCACAGTGACACATAAGTGATACCCAGGGTAACCCTACAATGTCACATCCAGTCATTAATATCGCTCTTGAAGATAGTCACTGAGTCAGTCCGCCTAACCTCTATTGGGATAATAATCAGGAATGAAGGGAGCCTCTGAGTTGTGAATGTGCCCCTCCACCATGTCCTATGTATATCACTCCTGAGGTTCAAGTATTTCCAGCGTGTATCCTGGTGGGATCTGGATATTCTGAGATGCAGCATGGCCATTACGTGAGGGTATGACCTGGCCTTCTATGTCAGGCACAGATCGCCTATGAAGAGGCAGTATGTCACTGAGTAGAGCTGCTGCTACTTTAACCAGTCAGTATGTGGCATCTGTTTGAGCACTTTGATCCCTTGTCGAGGTACATATGTGGTAGCCCCAGTTGCTGCAGGTGTCTGGTAAGGTGCATGCCGACAGGTTCATCATAGTCAATTATGGGCATGATGAGGGATGAGTAAAGGGGCACAATGTCCTCAACTGGCCTACATGTGGATCCCATGATGATGTGGCCCATATAACATGCTTACCTAACCACTTTGTCCATGTTCTTGTCAAATGGTAGAATGCTATCAACCTGCACCCCAAGGTCCATAATTCCTTGGTCTGCACTTACTGGATTAACACATATGTGGTACATTGTGGTCACTTAGTGTTTGACAAAGGGATGACTATACTCTTTCTGTCATTCACGTTGAGGCCATGGCTGTGGCACAAGTCGTGTGTTTGCAAGAGTCCCATTTGGAGGATGCGTGTGTTAGCTGTTGAGTTGATTATGGTGTTCGGTCTGCAGTCACCTGTGACTTGCTGAGCCACAGTACTTCCATGTTGGCCTGTACCTATGACAAATATATAATGAACATGACAGCTCCTAGGGCTGTGCCTTGTGGGACACCACTTGTACCAGGTTGGAGGCTGACATGGCTCCAGCAATTCTACCATGTGTGTTCTGCCCTTGAGCCACTGTGCAATACCCATAGTGACATAGGGGTTAATATGTACACTGGTGAGCTTCCCTAGAATGCACAAGTGGGGTATTGTATCCAAGGCTTATGCAAGGTCCAGGTAGGCTGTGTGGACCTCCTACCCCTTGACAGTGGCATTGGTGACTGTTTCAAACAAAGCAAACAGGTTTGATAGGCAGGATTTGCCATTGACAAAGCCAAACTGTGTATGGTGACATGTCTGTACGTCCACAATATCTAGATATGTGAGGTTCATGATGATCCTTGCCATAGCTTTGCAGACAAAGCTAGTCAGACATATGGGGAGTAGTGTCCAGGATCCGTGACAGCACCACCTGCATGTTGAGGACCACTGTTGCTGTATGCCACTCTCTGGCCACATATCATGTATTAAGGCTGGGATTGAACAGTGGTGTTATGTCTGGGTGTAGCTCTTCTTGTGGTTCATGTGGGACACAGCCTGGGACACTGTCTGGTTCCATTGATGCAGTGTTTATTGCTTTGGGAAGGGCATCTCTTACCTGAGCATCTGTGATGTCAGGGGGGGAAGCACTGTGCTGCGAGACATATGTTCCCTTTTGGTGTGGTGGGTAGAGAAGGCAGCATTGAACCTGTCCACTAGGATGATGGCAATGTCTGTGTGTTTTATATTTTGTGTGACATATTGTATTACCTCTGAGCATATCTGGGTAGTACCACTCAGGTTACTAACATAACTACAGGCAGCCTTGTGATTATCCTCAGTGGCTTGTGGAATCCTCTCTCAAAGATGGCCTTAGACAATCATATGGGTGCCTGTAGTTGTCATCCAATACTCATCAGTGGTGCCTTCACATTTTGGGAGGTTGTTGTATCATGTAGTGGCGCCATCCTTCTATTGTATAGTGTGTTTATGGCTGGTGTCCGGCGCCCAGGACATCTGCCTTTGGAGAATTGGGTCATGCTTTCATATGTGGCTTCATGATCCATGCATTCCTGAATGTGTCCACAAACTGACTCTATACAGGTATCTGCAGTCTGGTCCATATTTTCAACAGGCCTTGGGCCTTTGAAGGTTTCCACATCATTTATGAGGGGTGTGCACTTGCTTGACATGAGCTGTTGACAGACGTGCCGCCCTCCAGACAGAGCAAGGGAGGGTCACAGTCAGCTACCTGTTGGGACGTACCTCCCTGGACCACATGGAAAGAGACACAGAGGAGCTCTTACAGCACCCTCTCAAACTCAGGTCTCCCACACAGCCTTCATGCTGACACAGGAGAGTTTAGATTACTCTGCAAACACCATCATACTGGGTGATGCCAGCTACCCAAACATAGACTGTGAACATTACACAAGCCACAATACCCAAGCTCTAAGGTTCCCATTGATCGGACATTCTTTGGCTATGGAACAGGTAACCAACCTTCCCACAAGAGGGGCAGATATACTAGAGCTGATCTTTGCAAACATGAGTACAAACTGCTCACCACTGGGAGTATATCCCTCATTGTTGCAATCAAACCATATACTAATCACACTGGAGTTCTGGATCCCCCACATATGCAAACCTCCAACACATCAATGTGTGTGTGTGGGAAATGTCCCTATTAGCAACCGTGACAGTATGGTACAGGATGCAGATCCCCCTTTTGAAACAGTGATGATGTCAGGACTGTATAACTATATCACCTGTAGTAAAGTTTTCAAGTAATTTGCATAGCGCGCTCTGCTAATGCGTCTTTCTTCAATGTCATAACGTAGTTAGGTAGGGGTTTGAATCCTGCAAAGGGAATGTATGAGTGTGGTTTATGTGTGTGCACTATGCTGGGAGGGTTAACTGCCTTTTGCCAACTGGGAGAACACACTACAGGGTGCACATCCCTCCTCCTACACACAGATGATGTCAGCACCCTCTAAGTACAGCATTAGTAAAGATTTCTCCAACTACTGCAAATAGCACACTCTGCTAATGTGTCTGTTTCTGCTGTCATTGCACAGTTAGGTATGGGTTTGAATCTTGCAAATGGAAAGTATGTGTTTTACTGTTGGTGGGGTTAGTGTGTGTGCACAATGATGGGGTGGGATGTGGCTTTTGCCACATGGGGCTATGCACTGCAGGGTGGTCATTACCCTTAACAAGCAGTGATGTTGATAGCACCCTATACAAACAAAACTACAAAACAGAAGGTGGTGGTACTGATAACACATGTAAGGTAACACTTCTTCAAGTAATGTCCACAAAACGGAGTAGGATAATCAAACAATTCTTTTATTCTATACAGACAACATGACAACAGACAACTAACTGCCAGTACTCAGTATAGTGTTACATGCTACTGTAACACGCACATGTACCAGAATATATCTAGATAGTGTTCTGAAGCCTGAATGTGGCAAGTGTGTGGATGTGGGATGTGTCTGTGTGTGCATTTCCGTATGGGAAACATGTTTGCTGTGGCAATCAGGGTACTACAGTACCTGATGCACATTACATCTTCCAACTGATGAGGTTGCCTGAACCCTGTGAGTACAGGTAGAGAAGGGGATGCCAGTAGTAAACAACATAGTGCACTTCTGAAATGTGTACCTGTCAGGTATCAACAGCTACTCATGTAGGGTGATAAATAATGGGAATGGCAGGTGAGCGTGTGCATGTGTGTGGGTAGCAGGGTGTGTATAAATGCATGTGTGACAGAACAGATACATGTAGCTGAATCTACATAGCACAAGATGCGCATTGCCATAGTCAATGTTAGCATGTGATGGTGTGCAGCTGGTACACTTTGTTAAGTAGTATGGGTGCAGATAACAATTGAAGACATTCATATAGTTACTGCAGCAGGACTGCTGGGATATACACACATTTATACTGCAACAGTCAACAGTTACCAACATGTTACTACTTATACACATCTATGTAGTCACCCTGTGCATCAGCAACGTGTTTACCTTTACCTGCACCGATGTTGTAGTATGCAGGAGGTGGCACAGTGTCATCATATGCACAGGGTGTGGGTTAGGTATGCCCAAGCCGGCCACTGGTAACACCAATTGACATGTGTGTGTATGTGTGTTTGTGAGGGGCAGCAGTACAGGGTGGACCGTTGTTGGTGCAGTGTGTGTGTGTATATGTTTGCCCTAGGTGTTAGGTTTCCAGGTTTCTGCATGTGTGTAAGCACGCACACAGTCCCACATAATGGCTGCCATGTACAGGGTTTTGTGGACAGCCACAGACTGCACCTGTCAGGTCATCCAGATCAGTGTCTGTGGGCACGGACATGGTACCTGTGCCTGGCAGGGGTGCTACGGGCCGTATCCGGTACTAACCCAGACTGGGTACTGTCATCAGAAGCAGGGGTGTGTTGACTGGACACAGTTCCCTGTTGGGACTGTCCAGAGCCACGTGCACGTGGTCTCCTGGGGCGTCTGGATGACAGCACAGACCCAGCATTGCTGGGGCTGGTGCTGGCACTTGAGGCGTGCGAGTGGGCCCGTTGTCGCCCGGCCACTGCCAGCTGGTGCTCTTGCTGGCATACGGCCACGCGTCGGCGCAAACGCACACCATCGCCCTGGCCCATGGACATCTGGTTGTGGAGCAGCTGTTCTATGCCCCCACAACGTCTGTCAACGACATCTGTGAAGTTACGGATAGCATTCGCAACATCATGCATGCCGTCTGTCATGGCTATGCGACATGCTCTCAGCTCCCTCAGACCCTGTCTGGTGTACCTTTCCATACGTGCCTGTGCCTGCATGACAGTTCTAAACATAGTGGAGGTTGACATACCTCCTTGGGCACGTCGGCCAGAGGCAGTATGGCCACGGATGCCCCACGAGAACCCATGGGCGACTGTCTGCGTGGTACCATTGGAGGCCTCTGCACATGGCTGCCTTGTGAGGATGCATGTACCACAGGTACCACATTACCCTGATCTATGCCCACTGCTGACTGTCCATCACCTAGGGACAATGGTGACAAAGGATGCAACGGCAGGATGACTGTGCGCATTGACGGGGTTGAAAGCTGTGTACTGTCAATTGGCTGACCAATGGCGGACCCAGACACACCTTCCTGCACCATTACAGACATTTCATCATCATCAGTACCTGGGGCACAAGATTCAGGTTCCCTGCTGCAGGTCACCAGAGCAGCACCAGAACCTACGGGAGGAAAACATGGAACACAGATTACAGTCTCAATACATATTTGAAAGAGATGCACTTCAATACTAATGCACACATTCAGAAATGGACACATGCACTCATGGACACTAACACACATGCACACTTGGGCACAGGCACACTTGCACACATGCACACCCACAGTAAACACACACATCAGTACCGTGTTACACTACTCAATTTACTACCTGTCAATTACAGTTATTGTGAACACAGTCACCAGCATGTCTACTACAGAGTTACACTACTCTTCCTAGTTTTATAAATTGTTTTACAGATAATTTTCAAAAGACTCACCAGCATGTATGGCCTGCCTCATTGCTACATGGGAGGGACCTGGAAGTGTGAAGAGAGTAATGTCAGTGGACACATGTGTGCCATTCGTTTTGCACATGATACAGTACAGTAGTACACTAGTTCCCTTATACACATCAGCTGCACATCATGTCTGTATATATATCATGATGACAGATACATACCACATGCACACCTTATGCGTGCATGAAGTAACAGTGTACAGAACAGTCATATGTACATACCAGGAGTTAACTCTAATCTCACCCTTACCTCTCTTCAAACGTCAACTCAAACTGTACTTCCAAAACCACTGGCTTTGTTCTTCTTGGAGTCCAGGCTAACGTCCCTCTCCCTACCCTCTCTTCACCTTTACCCCTCATTGTGCATAGAAACTAGCTTCTACCCTGTTTCTTTCACCTTGATGTCCTTCTATGCTCTGACCTACTTCTCCCATCCCTCCCACCTCCTCTTGACTGTCTTCCTTCTTTTCCTCACTTCCCTTCTTGACTCCTGCCTCTTCCATATCATTGTATCTGTCATACTCCTTCTACTTCTCTACCCTTCTGAGCCCTAACTATTATGTATATGGCTTTTGCCTTATTGCATAACCATTATGCTTTAGGTAGGATTGCTTTGAAACCAACGGTACATTGTGTATGACTCTAAACTGTTTGACTTCCTTACATGTATGTTGATTTAATTAACAGGCTGGTGTACAATTCTATTATGTTGGCTGTCTGTATTGACAACTTGTCTGTCTGCCTTTATTACGTTATGTGTGGAGCTTTTCTCCACAGGCCTCTACTGAAAATGAACTTATATCCAGCTAGACTATCTGGGTCAACAAATGTAAAAGTAATAACAATAAATGAATATGGCATCTTACCTGCACGCTCGCTGTCTTGCTGCTGTGTGGATCCAACCTCCATCAGGATGCATGATGGTTGCTGTTGTTCTGGGGCTGGATCCACAACACATAGCAGTAGCCCCTCCTGTCTGGTGAGAGAGGGATGTGTGGCCACCCCCCCACCTGTGGCAGCCTGTTGCCTGCGGATATCTGCAGCACGCTGGTGGACATTTCTTATCAAATCACTGCAGTGATGTCTCACCTGCTCATATGTCCTATCATGCATGCCAACATCATTTATCCTGCTAACAAGGTTTTGCCACAGTGCAGACCTCTCCTGGTGATTCTGGGTGGTGCGTGAGAACAGGATGGCATAGTCACGCACCAGGCTCTGGTGGATCACGTCATCCTCTGCAGCAGAGTAGGCAGGATTCCTTTTAGGTGCCATGTCTATCTGGAAAGGTACACAAACAGGTTATCAGCATAGTATCTCAACAATACATGGTACACATTCTATACAGGGAGTGTTAACTTCTACTTATTACTGATTGGTTAAAACCTGATTACAGTGTAGCTATCATTCTATGTCATTTGTACTAAGTACTTGGCCTTCAGACCAGTTGTTTTACATTAGGGAGGTTGGTGGCAAGCACTGTGGTGGCAGGACACATATCTTTCATCCATTGAAGTTGGGAACTGCTGATAGTGGGCCCAGTGTACAAGTGTATTACTTCTGGTATGGGCAGTTGGCCTTCAGGCCAGTTATTTAACATTAACGAGGTTTGTGGTCTGCACTCATGTGTGACAATAGGCTGTACTCTGCCATTCATAGCTGGGGACATCTGGTTTCAGGTTTATAGTGCCTGCATATCTGAGCTGTATCTTACTGACATTGCTACACCTTGTTTGTTGTAGCAAACACTACATCCAGGCCTCCTGCATCTACCTTTGTTTATATGCCTGTTATCTGTTAGCTTGTTATTTCACTGGTATGCTACTTCCACATAGTACACATCTTTGCAACACATCTGTGACTCACTACTGTTATCTGCATTGCTTACTGTACGTACTTCCATGTTACACATGACAGCAAGTGACTGCTTGTCATTGTTGCATTTACTTCATTGTGACACATTGCACTTAGGTTACCTGGCATTTGCTCACTGGCGCTTTTATATCAGTCAGCAGTTGTAGGTAATGTCAGTACACCCTCACTCCCCACTGGACCTTGTTTTCAATCATTAGTGATTACAGAGTTCACAATAGTATTCTAGCATGTCCAGAGGTCAGTTGTCAGTTCCCTCCCAGTCCAGCTGGTGAGTGTGGTACTCAGAGACAATGTTAGAACAGATGCATGTACACAGACAACCCCTCCTCCTAACAACAAATTCAAACTCATGTGAGTGATGCAACCATATACCAGACTGGAGGCTAGGCTCTGTCTACTCAATACCGCCATAACCAGTCACGTGGCAAAGGGGATCACTCACTACACTTCCAGTCTCACGTAGACCTACCACAACAGCGGACCTAACACATGATCACACATGATCATACTTGTAGGCTCAGACCACAGCTCCGCCTATGCAGCAGAGACCTCCTAAGCAGACATCCAGGCAACCACTACCACATAAACGAACATGTGCAACACATATCACACAAAGCCAATGTGCTGAACACTCACAGCCATTAACAGTTAACAACACACCTCATACACCTGTACTAGGTGTCTCTATCATCAGGCACACTCACATCACGTTCACCAGGCTTAACGAGGTGAGGGTCACGGTGTGCAGCCTGTCAGGCACTATGACCTGCCACATAACACAAACAGTCAGGTAACCCCAAGGCAGGTACAGGTATGACTCAGTCAATGTCCATGCTGCTGTGAATGGCCTGACACATTCCTCCCTGGACTACATGACATGAGACATTACAGAGCTCTCTGAGCACGTAGCCTGAGACAGTTTGACCCTGACCTTGAGTAGCATCCTACCCTCACCTAGAACAATGCCACAATATCAAGGCACGATGATCCCTTCCAACAATTGACTGACATACTGGTGTCATTCACAGGTGTGCCAATGCCTGCCATCTTGGGGTGGTATGCTTTGCTAGGGACAGCTTGCACCTGTCACCACAGTCCTATTGACATTTGGCGGAGCCTCCTGCTACACCCATAGTGCCTGTATTAGGCAAGGCTCATAAGGAAAACCCACATCCATTTGTATCACAAAGGATGAGGAAGTAAGAGTGATGCTACTCAACACTGGACGTCTAGACCCAAGGATGCACGCACCCAAAACCCTACCTAGCATTCTGGACATCAATATCTGTGCAGTAACATGAACCTGTTTCAGGTTTCACAGGAGCACACCAGTACTACCACGTTATAGCTGTTACCATTCTTGTCGGCCACAACACTTGAACAAGGGAGGGAGTATCAGTATTCAATGCAGATTCCCATGCCTCCACATTGGTGGCACAGTACAACATAGGTGTTAGGCCATTGAGTACAGAAGACGTAGTTGGGGACCTGGGGAAGAAACATGGTAGCAGTCTGTCATTTGTCTACCACATGGCCAACGTGGATTGACAGACATGTTATATAGCCCAGCTAATCACGACTGATTCACATGTATGGCAGGGGAGGTCATTGTGCCTCTGTACTCATCCATCATCAGGCCTATAATTGCGTACAATGCACCTTTTGGGATGTACCTAACCAGACACCTACAGCAACTGGTACAGGACAACAGTACATCATCAAGGGGATGCAATGGCTCACACAGATGTCATATGCTGCCCAGGTAAAGTGAATCCAGCTGGACTCAGTGGCATACTGCCTGTTCAGAGGCAATCTGTGCATGCCATATACAGCCATGTCCTACCTAGCAGTAATGAACGTGATGCACCTCAGGCAATCAGAGTCCCATACAGCCACATGCTCAGGAGAGCTGGACCTCAGCACTGACATACATGGACATGCTGGAGGGGCATATTCCTAACCGAGAGGCTCCCTTCACTCTGTAATGAGCTCACACTACTGGTTAGGCAGAGTCCCTCATTGACTCTCTTCCATAGGAATCTGGATGAGTGGATGGAGATCATAGTTGTACCCCAGGTATCACTTCTATGTCGCTGTTAGACAGAGGCACAGTATACTAAAGTCGGACAAGGGCATAGCAGCATAACTTGTGATTGGGTGGCAAAAGACAAACACATTCTACTAGGCTTACCAATGCCCTAGGGCAAATAGTCTAGTATGAACCTATGAACTGTTCATTCTCAACTGTTCGAGCTCATTACAGAGTGAAGGGAGCCTCTCAGTTAGGAATTTGCCCCTCCAGCATGTCCATGTATGTTCTATTCAGTCGCCACCGCTTGCTCAGAGGTGACCTTTGCCCAACATACAAGGCCATGTCAAACCCAGATTTGATGAATATGCTTCACCTAAAAATCTAGATCCATCAGAGCCACAAGGCGGAGACTTAAACCTCGACACGGCTATTAATAGGACATGCTGGAGGGATAGATTCATCACCCAAAGACTCCTATGCTGTGGAACAAAATCACGGTATATGTGAGGCAGAGCACCTCGCTGGCCTTGTTCAAGAGAAATCTTGACCAATGGATGGGAGATCGCAGATATACCCCAGGGATTACCTCAGTGTCACTGCTCGACAGAGGCACAGCAAAATAATGGGTATGGTTCCCCATACTAAAGGGGTGGCGTAAGCCACAAAACGATGGGCTAGGCTTGTAAATGCCCTCGGGCAGATAGCCTAGTATGAACCTATGAACATGTGTGTACTACTATAGTACTTCTGCCATATGTTGCATGTGTGTGTGTTGTGGGGGATGCACAGGTAATGGCCAGATACGTCTGCACAGGTGACACGTCTGACACATTCTGTGTGTTCATCCATACATACTGGATGTGTGCTGCCATCCAACCCTGTGATGTGGACACACATTACTCAGCCTGGATATACATATCTGAACAACACCACAAGCACAGTACACTACCTTGCTATGTATGCATGTTATTACACAGTTATTCAGTAGTTATGACAGTGATGCTATCCATGCAGCCCACTGGGCCAGTGGAAGCCACAACACACACCGCCAGCACCTTTGCATATGCTTACCACAGACATCCCACATACTGCATGTACTGTGCACACAGTTATCTAACCCAGAACAACTGTACACCACTTATTAATCCTGTCCAGTGGACTACAGATACAGGCATATTGTATAACAATAGTAGGAGGCTACTGCAGCACAGGGCAGATTCACATGACGGGAAGGCATCTGTTGTCTGCAGTGTTAAGATGCTTCACATTCACCAAATGCACAGATATTGCCAACATTGTTGCAGACAGTTTAGGTGCAGGTGATTGTCCTACACACGTGTTATTAGTTATCCCAGATGACTGTAACCTCCCTATCCTCTCACATGTCCAGGTGAGAGCCACCCTCATCATTGCAGAACACATATCATCACTGTTACGAAATGGTATCCCTGGATGTGTGCTACATTCACCCCTGGAGGACATAGCACCACATGACAGACTGATATTAATCCCTGGCCATAATACAGGATATGTACCTGAACAGTGCCATACATACACAGTGGTCCCACACCAATGAGGAGGAACCTCTACTGACCCTGGGAACTACTGCATCATATGCACAACTGGCCTTGTGTTCTAAGCTATGGAAGTGTTAGTTATGGCCCACATGTACAACAATATTACATATGTTTATATTTCATGACTATCTACACACAACCTATCTCATGGACATACCTATAGATAGTGAACTATGATACATTTGGAGGTGTCATAGTATACACAGGATTAACCTGCTACTTTGCATTACCTGTGTTTGTGGCAGCTGTTGGTGTGTCACTGGTGCTGCTTGAAGTTTGCTGCTGCTGCTGCTGCTGCTGCTGATGGTTTTGCTGCTGGCTGTCTTTATTTCTGTTTTGTTCTCTCTCTGTCTCTCTCTCTCTTTCTCTGTTGGTTTTGTGCAATGAATGTATTGCATGAGTGTAGTGTGGGTACTCATTGCTTTTGTAGGTATCTGCATAGGTCCATGTGATGGCCTCTGCACCAATTGTAAGGCAGCATTTGCTAATTGCATGCAGCTGGGTGTGTACTGATTGCATGTCTCACTGTGATTTCAGGACACTGCTATAAAAGGGTATGTGAGATAGGCGTTGCCCTTTCAGATTGTAGGGCGTGGACCATGCTGGTATGCTGTTGACAGTGTTTTGTGAGTGTGAAGGTTAGTACATCTACCATGCTTCATGCTGTGTTGTAGATTCAGGTTGCTGCATTTATCTTGCCTGTTCCCTATAGTGAGTGTGTATGCATACTGACACCTACAACTATATGTCATATGTATTGCTATATAAATATATATATATATATCTGTGTACATATACATACTTTCATATATGTACATTAGCTGACATTATTGGGTACAAGCTAACAATTAGCAGGGCTGTTTCTGTTAACACTACACTAGTATGGGAACCCAGTAATTGGGACTATAAAAGTCTGCATGACATGCTTTGGGTAGTAGACATACTATATTGCCTTTATCTTCATTCCTACTATTACATGTCCCACTTATTTAGCACTATATTCCTGTATGAGAGTCATGGCTTAGTGGTAGGTCATACAGACTAGTGTTACAATGGTCTTGTGGTAGGGCCTACTAGTATGCTCATATTCTGATTTTGAGTTGAGTATAGGGCCTATCAATCAAAGTGCTGGAGGCACCTTTAAGCAGTTAAAGGGCTTAGTAGGTCTCACAGGAGCCAGGCTGTGTTGCAGATTCTGGTTGCTGCATATATCTTCACTGTTTCCTGTAGTGAGTGTGTATGGCTACTGAGACCTACAACTATATTTCATATGTATTAATATATATTTATATATATGTATGTGTAGATAAACATACCTTCACATATGTACATTACCTTACGTTACTATGTACAAGCTAACAGGTAGCAGGGCTGTTTCTGTTCACACTGAACTAGTATGGGAATCCAGTAATTTGGCCATTAAAACTCTACCTGACATGCTTTGGATAGTACATCTCCTATATTGCCTTTATACTGATTCCTACTATTACATGTTATATTTATTTTATCACTGCATTCTTGCGAAGCAGGCATGGCTTAGTGGTAGGTCATACAGACTAATGTTACCACGGTCCTGGGTTCGAGACTGACAGTGGGAATTTTTTTTACTTTGCAAACTTTCAAACTGAATACAGGACTTGTCAGTCAAAGTGCTGAGGCCACCTTTAAGCAGTTAGAAGGGTAAGTAGGTCACACAGGGGTCAGGCTGTGTTGCAGATTCAGGTTGCTGCAATTATGTTTACTGTTTCCTGTAGTGAGTGTGTATGGCTACTGAGACCTACGACTATATTTCATATGTATTAATATATATTTATATATATGTATGTGTAGATATACATACCTTCACATATGTACATTACCTTACATTATTATGTACAAGCTAACAGGTAGCAGGGCTGTTTCTGTTCACACTGAACTAGTATGGGAATCCAGTAATTTGGCCATTAAAACTCTACCTGACATGCTTTAGATAGTACATCTCCTATATTGCCTTTATACTGATTCCTACTATTACATGTTATATTTATTTTAGCACTGTGTTCTTGTAAAGCAGGCATGGCTTAGTGGTAGGTCATACAGACTAATGTTACCAAGATCCTGGGTTCGAGACTGACAGTGGGAATTTATTTTTCTTAGCAAACTTTCAAACTGAGTACAGGACCTGTCAATCAAAGTGCCATAAAGGCACTTTTAAGCACTTTAAACCAGGTCTGCGCTTTCGTTTCGGAGCTCACGCATGCGCACTGGCGGTGAGCTCCGCTAACACAAGCTTACACCAGCTAATTTCTTTGAAAGAAAGAAAAAGGGTGACAGGAAAGTGGTGAAAAAGGGGTCACAAAGAGGGTAAGACAGTAGGGAAACAAGCGTGGGATTTGCAGGAGGGATGTAGGTAAGGCCATAGATGCCCATGTCTTTGGCAGCAACAACTGTGCATTTCCATGTATTTTGGTGAGACATTGGAAACCTTTCACCCCTGAGAGGTGTCAGGACAACATTAATAGTTGTTGTAGAGCCAATTGTAATTAACTGTTTCAATGTCAAGCAGACATGTGTGCGACATGGACAGCTATGTATGGGGGTAATTTTTTGTGGGTACAGAGTGCCCTTTTTTTTTTCAGGTGAGAGTGGTATGTCAGGTGAAGGAAGTCGGTATAGCTGGGGAGGTAGGTTGGGTAGGTTAACAGACAAGACAGACAAGACGCATACGGGGCGGTGTATGACACACGTGGGGGTTACACAATTGTGACGGGACGGAGGTTGGGATTTCCAAGATGCATGAGCCCACAGATGGCAACAGTGGAACTGATATCCCCACCCATAGGCAGTTGCCACTGTTCCTTCACAGCCCAGGACGGCGCTGTGCTGGGGCTGTGTGGCGGGCAATGGCGGGGCCGTTAGCTGTGCCACGAGCCTCGAGCTGGCGTGGGGCCCAAGAACAGTGTCTTGGATCTCCCTTCACACCACGGACCGGACACCGCGGAGGGTGAGTGGGCCGAACCCCTCCGGCCACACTTGCAGAGGGGCGGGCCCCATCCCCTGCAGCGCTTCCACCCGAAGGTGGCACAGGGCCACGGAGGGTCCGCCTGGGCACTAGTGCCAGGTGCAGTCACCAGCTGAGGTGGGAGAGGTGGGTCGCTGGGACCTGCCTTCCCAAGCGTTCTAGGTTTGTGAGTAGTTATGTTAGTTTGGGTTAGTGGTATTGTATTCCATTCAGATTAGTTGTAACAGCATGCATTGGTATTCCCATCAAACAAACACCCAGATGTTAACACCATTGAACAAGGGCATATCAATATCACATGCATTATTTGAACAGAAATACACAGTCAAACAACATGCAGGGTTGATTAATGGCAACAGGCCATCAGATTTGCAGGTATGAACAGGGCACATGCACGAACAGACATGCATATATTTTTAACGGACAAATGTCCATGATTAATGAAATGTTCACATACCATTATTTAGTGGGTGTTGTTATATGGAATTATAGGGTTGGGCGGAGATAGAAAGTGATGACACATTCATATGTTACACATTGATTTACATTTATAATAGGTACACAATTAAGTTGAGGCTGATGTTTCAAAATAAATTTTATTTGACTGTCAAGCTACACCTGTTACAAATACATCACTATCCTACTTATTTTGAATTTGATCAGATACATCATCCTGCTACACTTTGATGACAGGACAGGGGACAACTATGGCTGTTTAGTCTGTCAGATAATCATTCATTCTATCTGCAAATTGTTTACTGTGATCACCATATACAGCATTTGGCTAGACATTCCAGATTCTGACACACTGAAATCAGTTTGGTATATTAAGTTGTACTTCCCACATGCATTTAGTTCTGTAGAAACACACTGGGGCTAATATATTCTGGGGTTATTACTACTTTATTTATTCATACATGACCCTTTCTGTCAGTCTCATACATCCTGCAAATTCACAGTTCAGGTTGCTACTTCTAGGCTTTCACATGTTAGACTAGTGGTGATTCAAACACTTTCCAACAGCCTCACTTCTGTCATGATTCAGCATTTCAACAGGGGATATATCTCACATGTGACTACCTCAGATTCTGAAGCTGTACTCTTGAGACTACTGCAGGTTACACTATATTTAATTAATGGTGGGACATCTGTATTACAGCACTGTTTAATTCTATCAATTATATTTCCAGTTACACTTGCATACTGATGAACTTGTTGCAGCCATACCTGCAAACTTTCAAATCTTGCTTGCACATTATATTACTTTTAATCAATACACTGCAGTGTTCTGATACATGCTACAGTCTAATATTTATTTACAAGTACTGGGTGGGGTTACTAACCTGCACGGTGGCGCATCCGCACCAGCCTACGGGCATGCATCTCGCGATTCATAGAGCGGACACCTGCAGCTGTAATACGAAAGAAGTAATATTGGACTACACATCTCCATGGTATCAGCTAGTTGAAATTCTTACATACATAAGTAAAATGTAACTTACTCAGTAGTGGGGCGTTGGGCATATCCTGGGCCTCCTGGATCCATTCGGACAACTGGTCTTGCTTGCGTCGCTTCAAGTCCACATGGTGGTGACGGACCTGCTCACCAGTGCGTGGAATGCCAGTAGCACTGGTCAGATCACGAGCCAACTGGTCCCATGCCTCTGCCCTATATGCTCCCCATGAGACCTGGCCCTGCATGAGTTGGGCCTCGTGATGATGGACAAGGAGCCAGACCATGTATCTGGACTCCTCAATGCCCCAACGCTGTGCTCGAATGCAACGTCCCTCACCTACTCCACTCATTCTGACTGCAGCTCTTATCTACAATCGTTTCTGCTGTGTATTCCCGCCTATGGGGCTTATATATGCCGATTTTCCCACATTTCTCTGATTGGCCGTTTTGGAATTGTATCTACTTCACTGAAAATGCTTTATCATGCTCCATTCTGGATTTTATCCCATATATATGCTATTTCTGCATTTCTAGGTATTGCTGTCATGGCTTAGTGGTTTAGTACCTTGACTCTAGTGCATGGTATCCTGGGTTCGAATCTGGCAACTGATTTTTGATTTTCCTGACAGAAATGAGTTGAGACCAGTCAATCAAACATGCCAAAAGCACTTTTAAGCATTTAAAACCAGGTCTGCTTCGTTTGCGTGGAGCTAACGCATCGCACTGGCAGTTAGCTTGTGGGAGCGCCAAGCGGTGTCGCTGGGATAAACCTTAATTGGCTAGTGACACACATGTTCAGCTAAGCACAGCTAGTTGCAAACAGTTTCAGTCTGTTAAACCGATGCCTAGCAACGGGCACGGTTTGCAGCTTTTAAATACTACTCAACTATGGGCACTCTGTCTCACAGCAGCTTAGCTATCAGTACATTTCTGACTATTTTGTTATTGTGTTACTTCAGAATATATGCTCCATTTCATTCCATTTTACAAAAGGGAATACATTTACATTTGTACAATACTGTCAGGGGCTTTTTAGTGATTATTTACAAAAAAAAAAAGGTTGTTGTGGGGGCCGAACCCTGCCTGCCTACTCTTAGGCGGCAACTCCACTGCTAAGCTATTACTTTTTGGCTTACTTTGCATATTTAGTTCTTATATCCTTTTCCACTGATTGCTAACTGTGATTGCGCTAGTAGCACACCAGCGCTGCAGCACACAGTAGTAAACATTTACGGGTTTAAAAAAAAAAAAGGTTTTAATTTAATTTTATTACATCTCTTCACTTTATACAGTGATGGTCTATCGGGGCATGTGTTGTGTAGTGTGTTTATGCACATTTCCATGGCCTCTCTTGTGGCTGTTTACTTTCAGCCATTCTAGTCTTCGAGCGTGTCCGCTTGCAGGGCTTAGCCTACTGAGACGCCCCCTACTCTCTTACACGGACCGTGTAAGAGTTACTAGTGTGATTCAGCATGCCTCATGCACCTCATGCATATGCATGACATGCTGACATCACACAGTTTCACTGCAGCCTCCGTGTAAGAGTTATAACTCTTACACGGAGGCTTCCTGAATTTGGCCCATTGACTTTGCTCAGCTTCAGCAGATGGTGACACAGCAGCATTATTGAGAATGTCTCTTCCTTCGAACCAAAACTTTCTGTCACTCATGAGTGGTAAAGCAATCACACAAAAACAGCAATGGCAGCAAAATTGTTGTGCAGAAATTTTGATTTATACCCATTCCAAATTCATTATTCAAAGACTGTTTATGTATGAACACCTTGCAAACCTCTTGAAACAATATGCCTTGTTGTTTACTTTTATGATTTTACAAATAACCCTTGAGTCAATACGGCCATAGTAAACGTCTATGCAAATACTATCAATGGCATGGTTAAATAAGAGACAGAAGCGAGATTGTTCTTGGCATCTATAAAACTTTTTACTCTCTTGACCATCCATTTTCTTTCTTACATATCCTCACTTAACATTTGCACTTCTGTCTTACCCTGGTTCAAAGACCAGGTGGTGGCTCAGATATCATCACTTACCTTGTAGCCTAAGGAGTAGCTCATGGATCCTAATGTTGACTGATTTTTTGCTTTTTTTTTCCTAAATACCTAAACAGTATGTGGAAATACTGCTTTCTCAGTTTTCTCACTCAGAATTTAAGTAGCCACATTTATTTATTTAACATTTATTTACCAGGAAAGTCTGACTTGGAACAAGTCAATTTTCAGTGGAGAGCCAGGGACAAATGTTCCAGCTACATGTCTTTGTAACATGGGAGGAAACTGGAGCGCCAGGAAGAAACTAACATAAATGCAGGGAGGATATGCAGACTTTGTAACATGCTCCAGACACATCTTTGTAACATGAGAGGAAGCCAGAGCACCCAAAGGAAATGCACATGAATGCATGGAGGACATACAGACTCTGCACAGAAAGAAACCCCAGCTGAGAATCGAACCGGAGAACTTCTTGCTGTGAGGTGAAAATGCAAACCTTTGTATCACTGCACTATATTATTATCATTATCACCCAACCTGGACTACATTCATGTCCCCATAATGCTATGCTTAGAGTAAAACAATGGCTAATGATAAATAATCTTGTGTTCAGTGCTATCAAACTAAGTCTGCTACTACCTCTTTTCTATATGATACCTGATGATGTGACAATGACCTGCCATTATTTCCATTAAAAATCTCCTTCTCCCTTAGCATGTCTTTTCTCAAAACTGAAGTTTAGTCCATCATCTTTTCACCAGACTATATCCTATACATTTTAACCTGTAAGATGATTGATGACTGTGACATTTACTCTGTGGGACAAACAGCTCTAGCTCTCCTAAATGTAATGCTTTTGACTGACAGCAGTAGGTTGGTTTACACCAAGTCATTGTCCACTAACATGACTGCTCTGTGGTTGAGTGCATCAGAATTCCTTGTGTTCTGTCCAGGAACAACGTAGTTAACAGTGATGGCCACACGGCTCATAGTAGGAGGATGGAATTGTGCCAGGGAAAAACTACATTAACTAAAAAGAACAAAGGAAGAACATCACTGTAAAAAGCATGACGTTTTTAATTAGCCAAAAAAAAAAAAAAAAAAAAAAACAAGAAGGAAATAATATGCAACTGTCCATATATGGAAACCATGCAGGTCAAACTTGATGTGTAGTACATGTTCACACAGGTAATGGAAGAACAAACAGATACAGCAGGACAGAATGGCATAGTTTATTAGCAATATGATGAGTTATTTGTTTAACACTCCTATAGGGAATACACTTTTTTAAATTCAGTTGCCATTAATCAATAATGAAACATAGTGGTATGATTGTGCATCAGTATCTCATCCAGCAGAGACAAATGAAATTTGAAATTAGCTTGATAGTGACTGACAGAAATGATTTTACCCCTCAGTCCCAGCTTTAGGTTTGCAACTAGGAAATCTTGTGCTGGATCCATCTCTGGTCTAGGTGGTACCATTTCCTGTAATGGAACATTCTTTATGAAAATTTGCTGGAAGATATCATTTTGACTTTCTGCATTAAACTGTATTTGCATTGCAATGTAAACACTAAGAAAGCATAAACTTCTGTAGTTGTAAAGAAGTCCTTTTTGCTGAACATATTTATGTTTGCGTCATTTAAATAACAGAGTATTTGCAGGATATTTATGTTTGTTTAGCTAATATCCTTTAATTCAACTTTTCTGAAAATACTCAGAAATCTATGAAGGTGTCCAAACTGCTAGTAGTATGGAATTCTATAGCTTCTGGGTGTGAATGAGTTAAGGGTTTTGATGGCATTTCCTGTGCATTTCCAAATGTCTTAAAACATAGCAATGTCAGATCTGTTTGAGGAAGTGCCGAAACAACTGCAAGACATCTTGGCAGTATTTTATAATGTAACACCATCTACCAGTGGAGCATGTTTATGAAATCACAGTCCTAAATATTACAGTTTTATTACTGGAGCAGCACATTGAACATAATATTTCTTTATCTTCCATTGTCAGGACAGCATAGGTAATTGCAGGATACAATCAGTACAATTACACTTTAAAGGTATAGTATAAATCTCACCGTCCAATTCTTAAACAATTCTAGACCTTTCTGCCCAGCTGAATGGCTTTTATTTTTGTAAGGAAAACAAGTTCATTCATCATGGTTACATAATTTATAATATTTTATTTTTCCTCAGTCTATGATTAATTGTTTTTTAACTAGTAAACCTCCCACATATCACATTCCTCTTTTATCATTTATGCATTTAGCAAATATATGATGGATGTCTTGATTTACAAAGTGAAGCAGAGGTGAGTTTCAGTAGAAGGAAAAGGCAAATTTTGTGTATGCCAAGTTTTGCACTTACTCAGATTTGTACAATCCTGGAGTTTGTATATGTAGAAAGCAATGGTGTGGCAGGCAAAGCCCCCATGTTGGGGGTACAAGAAGATCTATTACCATGCAAAAAATTTTCCTTGACTTAAAATTTTTATACATTTTGATATAGTGTATATGGCCTAACATAGCTTCAGACAGTTTGTGCAGTGGAAAAGTCATTCCTGATTCAACAAATTCAGTGACTCATTAACCCCAGGATTTAATAAAATCCATGTAGGCTCCATGTAGAGCGTACATGGAATGTAATCTTGTAGACGGCCATGGTTCCCCCTCCACAGCGTACCATGCATATAAATGATGGACCACTGCCGAGGGACAGCATAGGAACAGAGTTATTGAATCAGTGTATGGAGAAGTGTAGAGGCTATCCATGGGTGTGGATGGTCTGTACTGCTCCCTGCTACTGTTGAAATGCTGTGAATTGGGTCAAATGTGTAATATTTTATTTTAATTTTTTTTTTCAGTTTTTTTGCATGTTTGCATGGCGTGGTGTGAAGCACAGCAATGCCAAACTGTGCTTACATATAGACAGCTGACACCTGCAAGACATCTAAAAATAGAAACCAGATGTCATTAATTATCATAATTACATATGTTTCTAATTTTAAAATTTTTTTTTTTCTGTTTTTTTTAATTGGTGTTGCACAGCGTGGCACTGAGCGGCACTAATACATACATAGCTGACAGTTGCTAGACATCTAAAAATAGAAACTGGATGTAATTAATTATTTATATCTGGATTTATTTAAGGATGCTTGCGGAGTGCACAGCAGTGCTTACCAATGCTGACAGGTAGCCCAGTAGTATATGTGAAGGTATAATAGTTTTCATAAAATCCAAGTAGCTAAATTGGTAGAAATACAGCCTAATGTTTTGTAGATCCTGGGCTTGAGTCCATAGCAATGATAAGATGTCTATAATTTAATTTATTATATATGTTTAATTTTAAAAGCAAATTTGTGAAATATGGCAGTGTGCCCTGGGTTGAGCACTGCTTAAACATGCTAACAGCTATTTTTGTTTGCACGATGCTAAGCTCAGCTAAACCCCCAGTTGTGTGAGTTTTCACACTGCTTAGCTGTGCTTAGCTGGTTTGCGTGATGCTAAGCAATGCAGCACATTTTTGAATGCTGCTCAATGACTTGTAAGGGTGGGAAAACAGCCTATATTAAGCATAATAGGCAGGAATTCTGCATCATTCCTTGGAGTCTAATTGACTGTGGATATGGCAGGTAGTGCTGGTAACAGTGTGTCTTTCAGGTGCAGACATGGGGTGTTCAATAATCCAGGGTCTTTGTTGGGCTCCTGGTAAAAACTCATGAACACAGGCTGCTGCACGGTGGCCTGGGACTAGTTGGCCAGGCAACTCACCAGTGTTAATGATATCCCCTGCACAGGTGAGGAGTGTCATCACCATTATGAAGAGGAGAAAGAGGGGAATCTTGGACACCTGGGTCCAAGATGCTAGAGCTGGGAATGCCCCACAAATATGCAAGTATGGTTTCCTCTGTTTTACCAATATGCAAGCTGAATGTCTGCAAAATTGGTATGCATAATGGTGTGCTTCTCTCCCAACAGCTGCAGCTGAGAGGGCTTGCAATGTCGAGCCCAATGCTGGGTACCTGGCCATGTTGCACCATAAGTGTGGTATGTACGGATTTAATATGCTAACTGTAGAGCTATAAGCAAGAAAGAGTAAAACATTTACTGCAATAAAGTATACAGCATAAAAACTGTAGTGCAATAAATAGGCAAGTAGAACTGTAGTGCAATAAATGGACAATAACAGCTATATTGAAATAAACAATAAACAATAAAGATTAACAGTAAGCAAAATGGTGTACAGCAGGATTGTGTTGGTATAACCATTGTAATAGAGCTGTATGCATTACTTGTCTATGGTAAGGTTGCTGCAGTCAAGTGTAACACTGTAATAGCTGTAGCTGGTAAATCTAATGTCCTGCAAACTGTATTGTTTAACTCATAGTATGGTCCAAGGCTGTCTCCAGGCCAATATTGGCCACATAATGTTCTCTGTTCCTCCTACTTCAGATAGTAAAGGTATATGGCTGAGGTAGCCCAGTCTATGGGCAGATATTGAGTGACCTTCACAGACATCAGCACTACCGACAAAGTGTTAAGTAACACTGTTAATTCCTACAGATATCTGTTTTAATAAATGCATTATGGCCACATTCCATGCTTGCATTTTCTACTTTCACTATAATCAAGTATACCGCTGTAAGAGTGCTGGAATGCAAAATTAATTCAGTCACATAATGCTGTCCTTTTCTCCCACTCCCAGAACAAAAGTATATGGGTGAGGAAGTCCGTGTAATGAACAGATATGATTGTGGTTACATTTCATAGACACTTAGCAATACCAATAAAGTGTTAAGCAGCATAGTTGATTCTCAAAGAGATTTGTTTCAATAAATACAGTATGGCCATATGCCATGCATGTGTGTCCTACTGTCACTGCAGTCAAGTATAGCACTGTAATAGTTCTAGAATGAAAAACAAATTCCACCATATAATGCTCTCTTTTTCTCCCACTCCAGGAGTAAATAGTATATGGTATATGGCTGAGGTAGCTCATGTTATGAGCAGATATGATTGTGATAACATTTCACAGACAGTTATCAGCAACATCAATGAAGTTATATTTTTTTGCAGATGCCCCCTGCAGTCACGGCTTAGGTTGATAGGTTCATAGGTAGGTACTAGGCTATCATCCCAAGGGCCTATATAAGCCTAGCCAACAAGGTTCCCTGGCTTTACCACCCAAGAAGATTATTTTCCTGTGCCCCTGTCGAGCAGAGCCACATAAGTGATCCCTGGGGTGAATTTCCTATTTTCTATCCACTCATCAAGATTTTTCTTGAAGAATGCTAATGAAGGACTCTGCTTGACATAGATAGGTAGCTTGTTCCAGAGTATGGGAAGTCCCTGGGACAGGAATCTAGCCCTCCAGCATGTCCTGTTTATTGTGGTGGCAAGGTTTAGGTCCCTGGAGCAGTTAGCTTGTAGGGATTGGATTTTCTTTAGGTGTAGCATGTCCAACAGCTCTGGGTCTGATATAGCTTTGTATGTTAGGCAGAGACCACCTCAGAGTAGGTTATATGCTACAGAGTAAGCTGGAGTTTTTTGAGACAGTCAGCATAGGGCATCTGTTTGAGTCCTGTAATCCTCTTTGTGAGGTATTTTTGTGGCCTTTCCAGTTGTTGCAGATGTCTTGTGAGATACATTCCAAAAGGAGTGTTGCACTCAATAATGGGTCTAATGAGAGCTGAGTATAGGCGGAACAATGACCTCTTTTTTCCTGGATGAGAACCCTTTTGTGATGAGGAGTGCCACGTAGAAGAATTTCATGACTACTGTGGTGATGTGATTATCAAAGGAGAAACTACTGTCCATCTGAGTCCCAAGGTCTCTTATCACACCTTCGGTGTTAAGTGGACTGCCGCCTATGTGGTAGTTCATTGGTACTGAGTTTTTACCAAAGGGTATGACAATGCACTTTTTGCATTGAGCTTGAGGCCGTGGCTTTGACATGAGGCATTAGTCTCAGTGAGGCTCTTCTGTAGGAAGTCCACTTCATGCGGGGACTTGACTATGGCACCTAATTTGCAGTCATCTGCGAACTTCATCAGCCAGAGGCCCTCTGTGTTATCCTGTACTTCAGAGAAGTAGATACCAAATAGGAGAGGACCCAAGACTGAACCCTGTTGTACTCCACTTGTCACAGGTTTGAAGTAAGATTTGGAGTCTGCAACTTTTACAGTGTAGGTTCTGTCAGTGAGCCAGTTGGCAGCCCATCTTTTGACATATGGATGTATACCCAGTTTGGTGAGTTTATCTATGATACCAGAATGGGGGATGATGTAGAAAGCCTTGGCGAGGTCAAGATTGGTTGTGTGAACTGCCTTACCCTCGTGTGCGGCTTTTGTGACTGTTTCAAAGAAGTCAATCAGGTTCAGGAGGCATGATCTGCCCTTCACAAAACTGAACTGGGTAGAGTCCAGAGTTTGGAGGTTAGCAATGTCTTTGTTTATGAGTTCCATGATGATACATTCCATGGTTTTGCAAACCAGGCTTGTAAGGCTAATAGGGCAATAGTTCCCAGGGTCCATGGTGGCTGCCCCTATGTGGAGTGGTATAACTATTGTTGTGCACTATTCAGTGGGTACAAAGCCTGCCGTGAGGCTGTGATTGAACATGGTGCTTAGCTGGGGGTGCTTAGGTAGTTCATTCTGTAGTTCATGTAAAATGTAGCCTGGGATGTTGTCCGGCCCCATGGATGCTGTGTCCTTTGCTTTGGAGACCACAATTTTTACCTGCTCAGTTGTGATTGCAGGGGCACTGCATTCTTTTGATATGGATATGGGCCCTTTAGGGGGTGAGGGAGGGTAAAGTTGGCACTGAACCTAACAGCCAGGATGTTGGTGATATCAGTTGGTTCTGTAATTTTCATGCCATTGTGCTGTAACTCAGAGCAGATCTGGGTGTTGCCACTGAGATTCTTGACATAGCTATAGAATACTTTGTGGTTGTCTTTAGAGTCAGTGGCAATCTTGTTTTCATAGCTGGATTTGGAGGATTCTATGAGGGATCTCAGCTTCTTACTGAGGCTGACTTGGGAGCTCCTCCACTCATGGTATTTTACTCTCTTTTGCAGCACTTTCTTCCTTCTTTTTTAAAGTTTGTTTATAGCAGGGGAACACCAGATTGGCTTCCTTGTTTTGGAGGATAGTGTCTTGGTTCTGCCAGGGATACCACAATCCATGCAGTCGTGTAAGTGCATATAGAGTGCATTTGTATAAGATTCGGCATTCGTAACTGTATCGTCCATCTGCATGGATGTAGTGAATTTTGCCACTTCTGTCTTAAGAAGCATGAAATTGGCTTTGGTGAAATTTTTTACAGTGTCTTCCTTGATAGGGGTGGGGGCGGGATGTGGATATCTATGGTGATTAGCTTATGGTCAGATCTGACCAACAAGGAGTTGACTTCAGGTGTGGAACACTAGTGACTCATGTTAGTAATGACAGGTCTAGGATATTATTGCGCCCGGTGGGGTTCTATTCCCATGCCTGCCAACTAAGGCATGACAGATGTCTAGATTATATACTGTACACAAGCATGCTTCTCAAATGTCACAATTTCACATAATGTAAATAAAACTGCCTAATCCATCTGTCACAGGATTACCAGAAAACTGATTACCTGGAATGCAATATATTACCAAATCTGTTTACAGAGCACCTTCATAGTTATAGAAATCCACATTATGAAAAAGTGTTCTGTGTAGTAGTGTACCTACATTTGTTATTGCTTGACCCATACTTACCCATGCTAACAGCTTGAGAGGTATGTACATGCTACATCAGCTATAGGAGAATTGTAGTCACTGTACTTAGACCTGACAGTACACACCTGTAGAGTATTTAGTATCAGTGTTCTCAGGGATATAGTCTGCATTGTCAGTAATGGATTTTTTTCTCCACACCGCTTATATTTATTTCTTTATTGTTTTATTTATTATTCTGATTTAATATTAACATAAGCTGTTAAACTAAATATAGTTTTGCAAAATGCGATGTAATGTTGTTATGTGTTATTATTAGTCACTGTTAACATACTTTGTTAAACTATTTTGTTGCCATTATGGTTTACTTCTTACTGGCATGTTGTTACCATACTGACTGTTATGTTATCTACTGTGGTGTTACACATACTATACCTTAATATTTATTTGGATTAATTAAAATGATGTTCCATTCTGTTAATATTCCAAAAATATTAACCAATGGCAGTGAACTGAAATAATTGCCTTTATTCTCACAAATAAAATGAGCGACACAGGTACATTGTACTTGTGTCACACATTTTATTTGTGAGAATAAATACAATTATTTCAGCTCATTGCCCTTGGTTAATATTTTTGGAATACTTACTGGGACTGTTATTGACCTACCAACCTGGAACTTGTTTTCTTTTTTTTCCATTCTGTTAATGTTATCAATGGTTTGGTTACCTTAACTTATGCTGGCACTGGGCCCCAGCACATCTGAGACCCAGACCTGTGGTGGCCCCGCTACTGCCCCTGCAGTACCTGCAGTGTTGGGTAGTACCACAGCACGAAATGGGGCCCAGCCCCCCCTCTAGGAGCGGTGGTGGAGGGGGTGTTGTCACCTGGGATGAGCTGCCACTCTTGGTGTGCAGGATAGTCTACCATGGGTTTGACCACTGCTTGTGCTGGATTGAAGGCATGCTGGCCAATCTGGTGGGGCAGCCTCACCCCGGTGCCCAGCCTGCAGCACTGCCACCCTCGGGGCAGTGATGGAGTAGTGCCAACAGTCCCATGGATGGGGATGTGAGTCATGCTGCTGCTGTCTGGAGCCACATGGGACTTGGATTCCACAACACCCTCCCTATCCAAGGTGTTCCCCCACCTTATGTGTCACACACCATTTATATCTGCTGTCTTGTCTGTCTTGTCTGTCTGCAAATGCATCCTCACCTACCCAGCTTACCTTTGCAACACGTACCTATGAACATTCCCCAACATTCCACTCTCACCTTAAAAAAATGGGCACCTGTCCCAGAAAAATAAATATCGTCCCAAACATAGTTCTCCATTTCGCACACATGTCCACTGGACACATGTAATTTGGTCCAAATGCCTTGACAAAGCAGTTATGTTGTCCTCACCCTTCTCTCTGGGGTTGAGAGTTCAAAGTCATGTACAAATTCTGTCAAAGTGCATAGTTTTTGCTGTACAAGAAATGGATAGCTATGGTTCTTTCCTACATCCCTACTGCACATTCCTACCTGGCTTTCACTATGCTTTTCCCCCCACTTGCACCCCATTTCACCACTTACCTATCTCCTCATTTTTCTTTTTTTTTATATTTTTTAGAGCATTGTTGCGTGACACGATGCATCACAAAGATTCACTAAACTCAGCTAAATAGAGCTATATTGACTATATGTGTCTTTAAACTTGTAATACACACTTACAAGACAAACACCTGTCCCATATGTTGAACCAAAGACCATTGCTCCTGCAGACCACTGCATTAACCTGCCATGCCAACACAGCTCTTACTTGAAACAGCTGGATTAAAGGAAACATAGTAATTGCCCATTATAGTCATTAAGCATGTTTCAGTGGAGCTACATGCCATGGAGCTTCATGCAAACTTGATTAAAATATAATTAAATTAAAACGATTAAAATGGGAGTGTACCTTGGACTCTGATGCAATAGGACACCACTAACTAACCAAATACATAATAATGGAAGTAAGTGAGGCCTGTGATAGCAGGTAAACGTGCTCAGCAGCGATATGTAGGAAAACACCTTCTAATGCATTAATGGCAAAATGCATGTTCAACTGGGACCCTGGTGCACACATACAGCCACATAAAGCTATGCACATATTAATGGATGTAGAAAATGCATGTCACAGCCTATATGTGTGCACATATATTTTGCAAATACTCCTGTTGCAGCAGTGATTCAGTAGCTCAGTCTGATAATTACCTTGCAAATGGTACATTTTGCCACACACAGTCCTAGGTTCAAATCCAGTGGTGTGTAGAAGTGAATTTACAGTATTGTGAAGGCAGCAATTAATGATGAGTCATGCACTCTTTATCCACACAATGCATTTCAAATGACATGACTGCTTTTCACTGATAGAGGGTACATGCCTGCAGGTAGAAACATGCTTCACATATCCCTATAGCAAAACTATATGTGCATGAAGTGTCACATCATGCATTGATATGCATTCACACATAATGTCAAAGCAGGTACTGCAAATAAAGGCCACTAATATCAGAGTGCACCACATAATCCTTCCAAAGTTACTGTGCAGATTATCACAGCTGCACAGCTAACACAAACATTGGAAGCCCTTGCTTGTAACAAGGCCTGCCCTAATAAACTCTGCAAATTACTACCAGGCTATAACACATGGCCTGGCAGTTGCCCAGATGGTGGACATATTCTTATATTTACACCCCATCTTACCCAAGGACATGCTAAACCAAATATGTTGCCTAGTACTCTGTTAGTGATACCGTTGCCTAACATAATTGCCTTAAACGCATGCCTTATTTGGAGTGGAATGCATAGCTTCACTCTGGCTCTGCCTATGCAAAAATGCTGACACAGTTCCCACAGTTACTCCTACAGGTTGTTGTCCTCCCAAGTGTTCACACTCTCTGTCTATGCCTATTACCAGCAGCAGAAGTTGTAGCCTGCAGAACACACATCTCTATGGTAAGGTTTCTGCTACAGACCTACCCTCTGCAATGATGTAGTCTCTTCATCCCAGTAATGTCCGGCACAACATATCAGAGAGGGGCCCTAATCTACATGAAGGCCTTATATATTGTATAGTGGTTGCATGTCATTGGCTGATGATAGTGCAAATCTGCTGTGTTAGCTGCAATTAGCATTTCAGACCCACAGATTGGTTTAGAGGCAATCACCTGCTGATGAGAAGCACATTTAAAAGGCAAGCAGCTGGCTTTGGGGAACGAGTTAGTATGAGACTTTCCTCACACAGAGTACATCTTTGTAAAAACTTTGCTATCACCACATATCAAAAGAGGAGTACTAAACTCCATCAGGTATGTAACTGATTTTGTGTGTAACAGGATGCAGATGGGTGAATAGACATATGGGTAATAGAGAATATAGCATTAAGCCTGTCATAGACCTGAGATAATGACATGTAATTGATCTTCTGCTGTCTTAGACCTACACATGATGTACTATACATCAAGCATGCATTGTCTGTTGTCATTGTGGCACACTGGTCTTATTGGACTGTCCCTTTTTAGTGGTTGTAATAGCACACTGCTAATTGTGTGGCAGCATTCCTATGATGTATTATCGGGGTGTTGCCTGTAGGGGATACATCACAGTAGACCTGAGTGTTGGGTCTATGATCACACAGCAGTATCTGTCATGGCACATACGAGAATACTTGACTATTGCTGCTATCTCATTTGTACCCACACACTTAGTATGTTTGAATACTGTGGAGTATGGATAATGGCAGTCATGTTATCATAGATGCCATTCACCCTTGTCTGATGTGGAAAATAAAATTATACTGGAAGGACTAAAGCAACATCATCACATTGTACTGTCCAGGGGAGGCAAAGCAGGAAACAGCAAGCTGCAATGTGGGCAGACCTTGTCCGTGATGTGAATGGCATGGGCCATCAGGGCAGGACATATGAGCAGGTTCAATAATGTGCAGTGGACATTATGAATGCTGCATGATGAAGGGCAACATACATGTCCAGGGATTGTGCCATCACTGGTGGAGGGCCTACACAGAATAACCACTCATAGTCACTGAGGAATTCCTGGTGAATCTAGACACACTCAACAGTTCTCAGGCATCCATCACACCATACATTATGGAGGTGGGTGCCACACTGTCCAAAGCAGAAGAACGTGAAGGTAGGCTTACTATGATCAGCATTGTAATACTGCAGCAGTCAGTGTGTCAGGCTGTACATACTTTTATGTGGGTGTCAACTCTTAGTTCTTTGGGGGTGTTTAACTCAGTTGTACTCTCATACATATAATACAAGTGACACAGTAGGTACTGTAAATATATGATATATGGATGTATTATTTGTTGTGCTGCAACATGCATTGGTACTAACATTACCTCACCTTCAACTTTTCACAGGTCCACCAGGTAATGGCCAAGGCCGTGGTCCTGCTCCTGGTAAGCATGACAGTTTTTAAGGAACATTTATATTCTATTAATGTTAAGGGCCAGAATAATGTCCTATTTAAACATACTGTCATGTGTAAACAGAGTAGAATGTTTTTATTTTCCATTCTGGAACAGGGACATAAGGATCTTAGAGGGGGTAATCACATGAGTGTAGTTGAACAAATAGAAACACTTTGGCAGTGACAGTTAAGAAAAGATAAGCCCCCTAGTATAAATGAGGCATTTACTCCAAAATGCCTTTTAAAACTCAAAAGCTAGTGTGACACCCCTGCACTGGCCCAGTAATCAAGGATCCTCAATCTTCACCACTAGCACCAGTGAGGGGCATGCACATTGGGAGGATTACAAGTACACACACAATAAAGTACAATTTTCTTTAAGAGCGCACAGAGATCACAGTCAGTCTGGGGCTGGTTTCACCCTCTTTCTCCAGATCCCCAATAAGATTCCCCACTGGCACAGCTGTAGGGTTGTGATCTCATCTGAGTGGCCAAGCCAAAACCTCCAGCACTCTCTCTGCCAAACCAGTGCTTCCTGACCCTGCCCAAGTAGCTGACAGACACACATTGAGATTTGATTTATACGCAAACACAAACACACACATGGGAAAGGCTGGTACAGGTTTATTAGCTATGCCACCTTCTGCCCTGACTAAAAGGTAGTACCAGCTGCCACCAGCCACTGCTTATCAGCTACTATAAATGACCTTACAAAGCGTGACCAATCTTACTGTGTAATGTTACTATTATCCAAATTGTAAGTGTGACCAAGACTTTCAAGGCTATTGAGGAGTGGCCTGTACAGTGTCACCAAATACATATGCAAGTACTTTAAGAGCATAAATATCTCTAAACAAACCAGCCACAATTAAGAGGTTTAAATATATTTAATAATAAATATTAAAAGAACAAGACAATGCTCAAACAACACAGTAACTACAGAGTTCAGAATCACTGGAAATACGTTAAAACAACATTGCAGGACAGTCTCAAGTAAATACAAAAAACACCTAAACTAATCTTTACTATATTCCTATCTATATCTAAAACATACTATGCCCTAAATAACTTACTTACAGAGCAAGGCAAATGCAGATGATGATGAATGGATGTTTCTAGTTCCAAGACAAGATACAAAATGCCCACTCTTTCTCTGAGAGAGTTTTTTAATTAATATCATATATTACTGCTGAGTTAGCCTGGATTACATTACTCTATCACCTGCCTTCAGATTATAGGCTAACAGATACCAACAGAGTTTTATCATCTCTGTGTGAGAAGTGCGTATCTCTCAGATGTGCAGCTGCTAGGAAACAATAAAGCACTTTATATTTTAAACCTAGTAATTAAAATTACTTTCACGACAATAGAAAAAATTCTAGCTCCGGACATTGTGTCTGCTTGCTGCACTGAAACACAATCATAAAACAGTTTGATTCCAACTTATTTTCTTGAAGTTTTGCAAGTTATGGTTTATGTAGATTTCTGTTCCTTTTCAGTAGGGTATACTGTGGTTACATTCTTGACGTTCGGTACATAACATATAGTTCTCTTACATTTGTAAGACAAGCAGATGAATTATGTTACTATTTACAAATTAACATATGATTATTTACAAAATTCCAGATAGCTGGGCTGGCAGTAATTCCCTGGTGTCACATTTCTACCCTCCTCGAAAACTCAAGCTAGTTTTTCAAGTGACCCTTGAGAAACGTTGCTTGAGAGGGTTGAACCTATCTGGGAATACCTTATCCCATGCCATGTCTTGAGATACCAGCTGCCTTGGCATTGCTGACCCCAGTACTATGATGCACTGTCCCATCATATGCCTGCAACCCTAGGCTCCACCATAGTAATTTGTGATTTTCCTGGCTGGATCACTGTAGCCATAGATCCCCCTCAGACTCCTCCTGCCTTTTACTCCAAATAGCACAAGGGCCTCCCTATCATGGTAAGGTTTCATCATGTTTACATTGTACAATATGTGCCTCTGCCTCCTGTCTAGCAGTTCTACCATGTAGTTAACATCACTGACCTTCCTTACCACCTTGTAGGGTCCCTCCCAAGCTGCCTGCAGCTTGTGTCTGACAGAAATGATAACCATTACCTGCTGCCTTAGAGCATACTCTCTACCTTGATCATCCTGTCATACCAGGCTTTTTTCTGCTGATGGGCTTCTGCCAGGTTCTCCTGGGCCAAACCCGTATGTTCCCTGAGCCTTGTCCTGAGGATTAGGACATAAGCCACAACAGACTCCTTGTGGGATTCACACTCACCCTCCCATTTATCTCAAATCAAATCTAGAGGTCCCCTCACCCTATGCCCATACATGATTTCAGCTTTAGTCACAGTTGCATCACAAAATAGCAACCAGGAGGATGATAAAACTGGCCATGGAGATGTACAACTCTCAGAAAATGGACAGCTCAACCTTTCCACAGAGGACTAAAAAATCCATCTGGAGTTAAAGAGACTTGAGTTGGAGGCCAATTGTTTAGAAATAGAAGCAGCAAAGAGACTGAGACATCTGCAGGCTGAGGAAAATGAGAAACTGTAATGTCTGCAGGCTGAGGAAAATGAGAGGCAGAGGCAACATGAAAAGGAGATGCTGATTCTTCACCAGAGTCATGGAGGTAATGAGAAAGGAGAATCCAAACCCAAGAAGCAACAAAGGTCAGTAAATTTCTTCCACAATTTACAAAAGGGGATACTTTTGATAGTTTCATTCATATGTTTGAGAGGGTATGTAAACAGTATAATGTTGACCAAGGGCTCTGGGTATGGTTCGTGACTCGCCCCTTTTACTGCATGGTAAAGCTGTAACTGTAGTTTCTAAACTCTCTGATACTAATTGTTTAAATTATAATCTTGTAAAGAACTGTTTGCTAAAATATTTTAAGTTAACACCTGAAGCTTATAGGAAAACGTTTTGTGAGCATAGATGCAAGGCAGATGAAAGTGTGTGTGTGAATATGTTGCTGAACTAAGCACTTCTTTTCTTAGGAGGGTGAGTGAATGTCAGGTTACCACTTTTGAGGGGTTGGCAGACCTTTTGGTGAGTGAACAAACCCTTAGCACTTTGCCTGAGGACATGAGAATCTGGTTAGCTGATAGACAATGCACTACTGCAGATGATTTGAGGAAGAAGGGAGACTTATACCTAGCATCAGGGCATCACTGTATAGTAAAGGGACACCCAGTGCTGCTCATGGGTCTAAGGGAACCCATGGTGGGCAGCCCAGACTGCCCAAACAGAGTCCACCTGTAACGGGGGAAGGCACTAGTCCAGGTACTCATCCAGGACCAAGGGTTAAATGTTTTAAATGCAACCAGTGGGGCAATGTAGCATATAGATGTCCACGGAGGTAAGGTGGTGAGCAAAAGGTGTGAGAGCCAGTAAGTGGGAATGACAAAATGCCAACAGTAGGCTGTCTCGAGACAACAAGGGTACCAAGCTACCACAAGAGGTCATATCCTATCTTAGTGAATGGGAAAGAGATCATGGCTGAGAGAGACACAGCCTCTGACCTAACCATTGTGAAGCCTGCAATGGTTACAGAGGAGCATTACTTGCGTGGGCAGTCTACTTGAGTTAGAGATCTAGGAGGGATCCTATTCCAAATACCTTTGGCTAGGGCTCACCTTCATTGGGAGGGTGGAAAAGGAAGCTGGAAAGTATATGAGTTTGAGGATATGCCTGCAGATGTCCTGAAAGAGAATGACTTTGATAATGCAACACTGAGTGAGCATCAGTTACATGCAGTCAAGCTTGGAGACAAGCATGTGGGTCTGATAGCCTGGGGGAGACCCTGACAGACTGCATACTTGCAGCCAAGACTGGTGAGGTGGTTACGTCATGAAGGGAGCTACCCTGTAGCAGTGAGACTGAAGGTCAGCTATAGCTGCTTGTGGGTACTGATGCTCCCTTGGACAGAGTGACTGCAAGGGCAGAGGTGAGAAGTAGTACCCAGGCTGACAGTGAGGCACCACTGTCAGAAGATACCAGACTTCCTGTGGAAGGGGAGCTGGGAAGGGTTACAAAGAGAGAGTTGAGACAGCCTCAGCTCTCAGACCCTACATTACAAAGCCTGAGGGAGGTAGCTCGTGAGGCACCTGATTCTCAAGGGAAGAGGGAATCTGTATACTGGGACAAAGGGTTACTGTATAGAGAATGGACCCCTGAGAGAGGGCTAGAGGGTGAGAGAATACAGCAGTTGATAGTTCCCACAGCCTGTCATCTGGCACTTCTAGCCAGAGCCCATGATATTTCCTTTACAGGTTATATGAACATAAAATGTACAAAGGATGTATTATGCAGAACTTCCACTGGCCTGGGATTTCCAGAGATGTAACAGGATACTGCAGGACCTTTGAGCAGTGCCAAAAGGTAGCAATGCAGGATACAAGATGAAAGATCCTTTGATGCTTTTGCCTGTGACTGAAGAGCTATTTCAGAGGGTAGGTATGGATATTGTGGGACCTCTGAGTACCCCAAGTTCCACAGGGAAAACGTTTATCCTAGTGGTAATAGATTACACTACCAGATACCCTGAGACAGTGGCTCTGTCTTCCATTGAGGCAGAAAGGTGGCAAATGCTTTGTTAGAAATTTTTAGCAGGGCATGTTTTCCAAAAGAAATACTGACTGACAGAGGTGCCAATTTCATGTCAGACCTACTGGCTTCTCTGTGGAAGTACTTGTGGTGAAACACCTAAAGACCACCCCTACCATCCCCAGACTAATGGACTTGTTGAGAGGTTAAACTCTACACTCAAGACAATGCTACAGGAATTTGCATACAGTTTAAGTGGGACTGGGACAAATATTTACCCCCTATGTTGTTTGCGTACAGAGAGGTTCCCCAGGAATCCACAGGTTTTTCACTCTTTGAGTTGCTGTATGGGCATAGGGTGAGGGGACCTCTAGATTTGATTTGAGATGGGTGGGAGGGTGAGTGTGAATCCCACAAGGAGTCTGTTGTGGCATATGTCCTAAACCTCAGGACAAGGCTCAGGGAACTCATGGGTGTGGCCTAGCAGAACCTGGCAGAAGCCCAACAGCAGAAAAAGATCTGGTATTACATGAATGTTCAAGGTAGAGAGTATGCTCTAAGGCAGCAGGTAATGGTTCTCATTCCTGTCAGACACAACAAGCTGCAGGCAGCTTGGGAGGGACCCTACAAGGTGGTAAGAAAGGTCAGTGATGTTAACTACATGGTAGAACTGCTAGGCAGGAGGCAGGGGCACAAATTATACCATGTTAACATGATGAAACCTTACCATGACAGGGAGGCCCTTGTGCTAAGACTTTACAGTACAAGACAGGAGGAGTCTGAAGGGGATCTACAGCTACAAGGAGCCTGCCAGGAAAATCCGAAATTACTATGGTGGAGCCTAGGGATGCAGGTATATGATGGGACAGTGCAGCACATTCCTGGGAAAACAATGCAAAGCCAGCTGGAATCTCAAGACAGGCAGGCTCAACCCTCTCAAGCAACGTTTCTCAAGGGTCACTTGAAAAACTAGCTTGAGATTTTGGGGAGGGGTGAAATGTGACACCAGGGAAATACTTCCAGCCCAGCCATCTAGAATTTTGTTAATAATAATATGTCATTTGTGAATAGTAATATGATTCATCTGCTTGTCTTACAAATGTAAGAGAACTGTATGTTATGTACTGAGCTTCAAGAATGTAACCGCAGTGTATCCTACTGGAAAAGAACAGAAATCTATACAAACCATATACCTGTGCAAATGTATGTTTTAATAGTAGAAGCTGGAACATAAAGAGTTAACTTGCAAAACTTCAAGAAAATAAGTTGGAATCAAGTGTTTACGATTATGTTTCAGACTAGCAAGCAGACACAACGTCTGGAGCTAGAAGGTTTTCTATTGCCTTGAAAGTAATTTTAATTACTAGGTTTAAAATGTTAAGTGCTTTATTGTTTCCTAGCAACTGTTCATCTGGGAGATATGTACTTCTCACACAGAGTTGATAAAACTCTGTTGGTATCTGTTAGCCTGGGAACTGAAGGCAGGTGACAAAAAATGATGTAATCCAGTCTAACCCAGCAGTAATATGTGATATTAATTTAAGAACCATCTCAGAGAAAGAGTGGGCATTTAGTATCTTGTCCTGGACCTAGAAACATCCAGTCATTATAATCTGCATTTGCCTTGCTCTGTACTTAAGTTATTTAGGGCATAGTATCTTTTAGATATAGAAAGGAATTTAAAGGTTAGTTTAGATGTGTTCTGCGTTTATTTGAGACTGTCCTGCAATGTTATTTTAAAATATTTCCTGTGATTCTGAACTCTGTAGGTACTGAGATGTTTGAGTATTGTTTTGTCCTTTTATTATTTATTATTAAATATATTTAAACATTTTAATTGTGGCTGGTTTGTTTAGAGATATTTAAGCTCTTAGAGTGCTTGCATATGTATTTGGTGACACTGTACAGGCCACTCCTAAATACCCTTGAAAGTCTTGGTCACACATCATTTGGATAGTAGTAACATTACAAAGTAGGATTGGTCACCCTTTGTAAGGGCCTTTATAGTAGCTGATACATAGTGGCTAGTGGTTGCTGCTACTACCTTATAGTCTGGGCAGAAGGTGGCATAGCTGATAAACTTGTGCTAGCCTTTCCCAGGTGTGTGCTTGCATTTGTGTATAAATCAAATTTCAAAGCGTGTGTGTCAGCTACTTAGACAGGGGCACAAAGCACTGGTTTGACAGAGAGAGTGCTGGAGGTTTTGGCTTGGCCACTCAGCTAAGATCTTGATCCCACAGCTATGCTAGTGGGGAGTTTTATTGGGGATCTGTTGAAAGAGGGTGAAACCAGCCCCAGACTCACTGTGATCTCTGTGTGCTGTTAAGGGAAATTGTACTTTACTGTGCATGTACTTGTCATACTCCTAATGTGTACATACCTCACTGTTACCAGTGGCGAGGATTGAGGCTCCTGATTACTTAGCCAGTGCAGGGGTGCTACAGCATAAAAGGACATTAAATTATGCAGTGAAATGTGTATTTCATCATATTTCTTAAGATATGTGTACTGGGTTTTTATGTGTTCTTTTATCAAGTATAGTGTCATATTGCTTAATTAAAAGGTGAATTGTACTGCCATGTTTTGCTTGATTTACTTGAAGTGATTGTTATAAAGGTGTTGAGTTGAATGTGTATTTTGTTCTGAGAAATCTATGTTGGACAACAGTGGAGATGATAAATTTGACTGCTAATCCAGTTCTGTGTCTTTGTTATTATGTTTATTGGTGGATTTTTCATACACAATAGTGCAGGTTTTCATGTACCACTTTTTTCTTTCTTATCAGAGGTGACTGGGGAGGGGGATTGGTCTCTCTTCTCCACACAACATGATGTCTGTGTGTCTCTTTGGACTCTGATGATGATGGTGGCTACAGTGAGACACAAGTGGGAGGGTTGGGGGCTGAATCTGTCCTAGATGTAAATATCCCTCTTCTGCCTCCATTGTCACTGCACACAGTCAGTATGCCCACACATACCCTGTCCGTGGAGGCCACAGATATTGCACAGTCAGAGTGTGCGAACATTGAACAGGAAAGTGTAGCAACTATGGCTTCAGAGAGTGTAGACACTGTCCATAGCCAGAAAGCTGGTGAGGTCCCACACAGGGGGATTGATAGGGGTGCTTAGATAGATGCTGCTGTCCATCCACCACCTGTTGCAGGTGTGACATCACAGGTCATTCTCTGCATGTTTTGTGCCATCATGGAAGCACAGCCATGTTCTGAACGGAACAGTAGACGTATGCTTAGGGTTATGGATTTAGCACAGTCTGACATCTGTGACTGCCTCCACCACACTGTGGATATCCTGGATCAGTTGACTGATGCAGTGGAGAGAAGGTGGGCTGAGACAGTGTCTGTCTTGTACCGTGCATTGTCTGTGCTGGAACATGTGGTTGGAGTTGAGCATCAGACTTGTGGATGTAAGTCAGCAACCCCATCTGCTGAGAGTCCACGTGGCCATGCACAATCAGGCTCCTATAGTGGCATTACATTCCAAACTACAGAGGGGAGTGTGCCCTCCACACCATGACATGGCAGGTCATGGGCTCGTCATCCTGGGCATTCCCATGGGGGACACATTCCCAGCAGACAGCAGTCAACGTCAAGTACTAGCACCACTTCTGACCTTGGGCATGGAGGTGCCAGTGCAACTCCTGGCAGAGCCAGTTCCCGTGTTTGGGGCTGGAGACTGTGAACTGTCAACTCTACCATTTATGGTCCAAAGCTATCCAACATACACACATGTAGGGATAGCACTGAGCTTGACTGTGTACACACACACACTCACACACCACTTTCAAATTCAGGTCACCTACAGACACACTGCACCTTTCCATGGTCCATCTTACCTGCTTCCTTTCCTGAATCACACGCATGCTGTCAACCAATTTGGTCAGCCTAGGCCTTCTGCAGCATCACACAACATACTGTGCAAGTGATGATACATGTGCAACATGCCTGTCATCCTCGCTATCGATGCAGGGAAATGAAGCTATGTGTCTGATGCACAGGATGACTATATTAGTTAACATGTACTTGTGTAATGTAGTGTTGTTTTGCCATGACATTTGTAGTGTTTGATGACAGATACTGTATGCTGGCATTAGTCACAAGTATGCTGCATACATTTGTGTACCTTATGCTGTATGATGTTGTAAAGGCTGTATACTTACATGATGAAAGGTGTATCATGGACCTGTTTATGTCTCTGTTTCATGAGTCTGTTGAGATAATCTATGGATACACAATGGCAATGAAGCAGTGCAGGGTGGCATGTCATCACAGCAGAAATATGCCTTCAGCAAGAAACAGCACTATGAGTTCTTGGCTCCATAGAGTCATATGTGTATAACAGGTTAATAAGGACAATGATGGCATTCAGTGTACTCATGCATCCCTAATCTGTGAGCAGGTTTGCTACCCTTGATATGTGTCACCAGGTTTATGTGAACTCACACATCTACAAGCTGTGGAGAAGGGGATGACCCATCTACAAATATCCTGTGTCCAGTACAGACAGTTTCCTGATACCAGTTATGATTGCCATGCTCTGCATCCCATTGGGTAACCTGCACATGATGCGTGTTGCAGCAGATGTGTGTTTCTCATGCATGGGGAGCCTGTTTCATGTAGGGTGTACTGTCTGTGTTACATACCTGTCTCTCCAGCATGTACTGTGTACACCACAATGATGTTGTAGGCGTGTAGAACAAGTGAGACATGTGTCAGTCCTTTCATGGCTATGCAGGAGGTACACAGTGGGATCTGACACCTCTCTGTATGGAGCCAGACACATCCCCTTCAAAGCATTTAGGGGACAGAAAACACATGTACAGTCATGACAAAGACTCTATAGGACATTTTGTCTACGCTGTGTATTGATGTAGCATGGAACCTGTGAGGCTGCTACAGTTGTAGGATATGCCTGTGTAGTGAGATAGCAAGGGTGTCATTGCACACAATGATAGGTGTGATGACTGCCACATTCAGTATAGCAGTGGCAGTCTGGGATTTACATCACAAACCTGTCGGTGTATGGTGTACAGCAGTGAATGCATCTCCACATCTTACCAACCAGTGAGAGTCAAAGGCTACATTACTCTCTGTGTCCATAACTCCATGTGTAATGGCTCAACTGTGTGCAATGTGCAGACACTATAATATTTTGCAGGGGTGGATGATGTCCCACAAGATAGTATTGTGCAGTCATTGGCAGTTAGTCTTTGTCAGTGGCTCAAAGTTCAACTGACTGTGTCTTAGGCCATCCTGGATAACTGCTGGTTCTGCGTAGGATTCTCTGACAGCTCCCAATATGCAATCACCTGCAAATGCACTCAGTCAGAGCTCACTGACAGAGGCTGTGACTGCAGAGAGGGAATAGGTAGACGGGATATGCAAATAATGGAGGATGGTGAACCCCACCAGTGACTGGCATTATTTCAGTACAGGTCTCCCACTGCTATCTTCCAAGAGTATGACTGTCAGGCACTTACCTACCCACCAGCTGGCATAACACTCTGTATATGCCATACACAGTTTCCAGTAAGATCTGCTGGCCTGGCATTGTCATACACCTTGTCAGGCCATGATTGGTGGAGTGAGACATATGTCCAACATCCACTGTATAGTGTAACAGTCAATGGGCTTTGCTGGTTACAGGTGGTAGGCAGGATCTGGCCTTGAGCTAAAGTAACAGTGTTTTCTCCAGTGTTACTATGTGTATGACAGTGTCAGTGTTCATATCCATGCTAACTCCTATGATGGCATTTCAGGTGACATGAATCAGTGACTTGGGGACACTGCCTGGAACTACTTGGTAGTTGTCCTCTCTGCAAGTAAATTTTGCAGTTATTTCCAGCATGTTGCAGGAAAAGAGTCATGCAGGTGTCTGTAGAAAGCACAAACAAACACAGTGGGGAAGTGTAATATGTACACATTTTGTTGTTTAGTCATGCTGTGCCTCACTTGCACAAAGGATGGTCCAGGTCCTTAACTACAATGCCCTGCAGCAGTGTCGTGACATCACCACATGGGTAACCAATGTAGTGCATCATGTATTTACCAATATGGCTGACCAGTGCAGCCCCCATCAATGTGAGGTCCTCCCTGGTGGGATCTGGCCACAGATCAGTCACCTTTCACCTACTGGCACATATCCCCCCATTGCAGAATATACAGACATATATGTCAAGACAGCCATTGACTACCTCCTGTGGCATGGTTGGCATAGCATGACTCCACCTCCCCCTTCAGATGGGATAGGCAAGTATGCAGAGCTCTACATCCATTTATTATGTCAGCAGCATTGCAACAGCATGAACTCAGCTGTACATGACAGGAGGAACACAGGTTCATCATGGCTCACCAAACCTGATTGGTGGACAACTGGCATTAGCAGGCTGTACAATAATAGGTGGACAGTACTGTGTGACAGTTGGGATGAGGGTTCCCCCTTACATGGAGGCACTACCTCTTCAGCTAAAAGAAGCACATAGTATTGTTGTGATGTTGAGTAGACATGGTAAGTGGCAAAATAGCCACCCATGCAAAGCAGAGCCGCAAAGCACAGTGTAGTTATATATGTGACCTCAAAGGACAGTCACAGATTGTCAGTGACCTCATATGTCATGATGCCACATATGATGGGTCTGTACTCATACCTAACCTGTACACCCACACTGTTTGCATCAGCTACACTTTCTTGTCCCCACCACATGTGACACATGACATTCCCACAACCTGTTCCATAACTTCCAGATTTACAGAGCAGTTCATAACTGGCCTCTTAGTGGAAGATACATAACATCTATTGCACATGCTAACATTTCAGGCTGCATTCCACATGTGATCTGACAAGGATTACTAGGACCATTGGGACACCCCTGCAATCATACTGACACTAGTGGCTACACACCAGCTGAGTGGACAATGACAACTGTTATACCATTGCACAGAGGTGGTACATCCACTGATGACATAACTATACACCTCTTTGTCTGTGTAACCATATCTGAATGGCTGTAGGGGAAATCATCATGGAACTGATCACCACACATATATGTGTTCTACACACAGTTGGCTATACACAGTTTGGATGTGTGACAGGGGGAGCATGACTGTTACAAGTGTGGGACATTTCTGAGGCAGAGACCATGGACCTGTGTGAGGGTACATCAGGCCATACAACCCTCTTGACTCAGCCAAGCCATCTGACTATATCCCCCACTCAGGAAACATTTACAAAGCACCCACTTAGGCATCCATGATACTATCATTGTAGGGGGTCACTAAGTGGCCCATTGCTGGCACACGTATGCAACATATGGACATCTGCCTCCAATAACTGATCTGTCAGCAGCAGTGCTCAACAGGATGCAGTCCTGGTTCCTCTACTGCTTGGAATCCATTCAACCACAGTACATGTGACTACTGACTGATTGAGGTCAACAATGTGGGCTGTTGCCTATGAATTGTGAGCACTCGGAGTCCCTGTGATATGTCACTATCCTGCAAGAGGGTGTTGTGAACACATACCTGTTGACATATTAATGGCTATAAACTCCATGCAAATATATGTGTAGTATCAGTTGCATCATTCCTATGTACCTGGTAAGTAGCACATCAGTTGCAACATGTGATGTACATAATTGGGTGAATGAACTGGGCACACAGATCTGGCCCCCAGGTTTACAGCTAATATGCCTCAGATCACCATGTCTCTACAGTGGTATGGCAGGAATCATATGGCATAGCTGAGGCCACAGTCACCTGTAAGTGACATGCTCATAACCTCCAATTACTCTTCCCTCAGTATGCCAATATCTGAGTGCAATGGCCATTTGGTGATGTAACTTTCCAAGCAGTACTGGCAATTGCACACAACAATATGGTCCCTCACAAGGTCACATCATGTCTCCAGTATGTGTTCAATGGGGATAGTCTGCAATGAGTGTCATTGTCACCTGTGGCATATAGACTATGCAGAGGTGATCTGTGTCTTGCATACAGGGCAATGTGTGACCATGCTTTATTGCATATGCTGCCTATCTGTAGGAGGCATAGTGGATGGATAAACCACTGTAAGGACATTAACCTCATATACGATGTTGGTACTACATGCCTGTGGGAGAGATTTGCCTAGCAGACCTAAACACACTGTTGAAACAGAACCCTGCCTAATGGTACATAGAGCACCTCAGTGCACCTTTCCACATGCCACCTGTATGAATGGCTGGGTGACCATTATCTCAACACAGGGCATCTGCCAGTGTCCCTCATGATCTGGGCAATATGTGCTGATCCTGTATCTACTGGTATAAAGACATATGTGATTGTGAGGGCTGTGTGGCCATTATGCCAGTGAAGTTCAAACATCTTATGGTTCCATAACACGATGTAAAATGGTCTAACAGGCTCACACACAACCATGGCTATATTGAGGCTAGCACCACTTCCAATCACTGCATACAGGACATGAAAAGGCACAGACATAGTGCATGTTGGCTGTATGCAGATGAGAACACTCACCTATGCAATAGTACACACTACAGATCACAGTATGTGATGCATGCCACACACCTCATGTCTGCTAGTACTATCAGTTCAGGACACATTATGCTTGATTAACTCAGCAGGCCTTGTTGTGGTCAACCTTTGGAGGGGCCACATGACATGCTACAAATAAAATAATGCAAAACCCTGCCTATTTCTATGTTAACAAGATGATCATAATTATGCCATTTGGACAAACATGTGCACCAAGTAGCCTAGAGTGAGATTATAACCCCTACCTATCTAGTCTTATTCACTGTAGATCACAGTAATTATTGCATGCACCACAGGTTGAGGTTGTTTTATATGTGATTGCAGGCACAGTACGTGTGCATTACACAAACTAGGCTTGTGGTGAACAGCATCTGTGGTCTGCAGAGTGATATTGCTTCATACTGTTATCTGCATCTAGTATTCTAGCAGTGGGATAACTGTTATTATCCTAGCTATGTGTGTACATTTACCAGTATGGCCATATGTGGCTGCTTGCAGTTAGATGGACAAACCTGTGTGCAGGACAATGTGCCCTTTTCATGTATGCATTGACAACGTTATACATTACACCACCTGCTCAGCTATGTGTCTCTACATAGTGACATTGAGCATGCACAGGGGTCTGTAGGTATTTGGATTATGTACTGTTGCACCCTTAGTTTAGATCCTTTGAGTAACATTATAGATGTGTGATAGTGCAGCTTTACTCACAATTATTAGTGTATATAGGACAATACAGACATCCACACATATGCATGTAATTCACAGGGATTTATATATAAATGTGGCTGTGAGGGCATATGTATATGTGTTATGTAGATATATGGGGAGAGTTTATTTATCAGTGTGACATATATATATATATATATATATATATATATATATATATATATATATATATATATATATATAGCTATCTATATCAGTATATATATGGCACTACATAGTGATAGATATACTATGTATGTGAGAGAGAGAGAGATAGTGACAGACAGATATGTATACGTATATGTCTGTATGCATAGACATATCTTTACATAACAGGTCAGTCTGATGATAGGGGCAACAAACTTGCTCTCATTTTAGCAAAGTGTTTGGGCATGCCCAGTGTGACTGTCAGTACTTATAAAGTGACTCCAGGCCAAACCTACCTGTACTCCAGTCTGGGATGTTGTGTGTTACAGACTATACCTCTCAACTCTCCAGAGTTTCCCAGAATGTCCAGAGTTTTGGCTCATAGATGTGGTCTATTCTTCATAAAAATGTGTGGTTTTCTGGCAAATCACTTGGATTAACTTAGGACTGAAGTCACAAAATAGTGACAAACCTTTGAGTGTCTGACTTAAAATCCTTCAGAAAATTGTCTGTTGAAACAAACCCTGTTATTTTAGCAAACTTTTACATTTATGAGAGCAGTATTAACATATGGCCTTTGTCTCCCCATTTTGTCAGGCTTTGAACAGATTTCCTGCACTAAGTGGTTGAGCGGTATGTTACGGACATTGACATCTATCCCTGTTTCTGCAGTACTGCACATCACTCAAAATGTCCATGGCATTCCTGTTGTACTTAATATGTGACCGAGGTTCATTATGCTACACCACACAAGCTGACAGTCTGTGAAAACACCAACATAATAATACCTCACATGCAACAGATGTGCCTACATCCAGATTAGAAGCATTGACACCATCATCCATGCTAACTTCCCTAGTCCACTGAGCCACACAGGCTGCCAGACACAGTGGAGTCATTCATCACACAATCAACAGCATAAATATGTACATTGTTATTCCTGCATTACGTGCGACATACAATGTGTGATTGAGTTCTGTGTTACAGACCTGAGATTGCCTAGTTTGCTGATATACCATTGCTAACCTATATACATGCCAAGCAGAGTGCCTCCTTGGCCTTCTTCAAAAGGAACCTTGATGATTGGATGAGAGATAGGAAATTCACCCTGGGGATCACGTCAGTCTCCCTGCTAGACAGAGGCCCAGGAAAGTAAATATTGTGGGAAGAAATATCTGGGGAATTGTTTGGCTAGCTTGTATAGGCCCTAGGACTGATAGCCTAGTACCAACCTATGAACCTAAGACTTACTGTTAAAGCAGTTATATGGGAACACTGTTGATTTGGGGGTAGGGGAAAAATGGCACATGATCTGCGGGGATAGGCAGCAGTCCAAATAAAATGTGACCTCACTGTTTAACATCTCCCTTGACTGATGTAGCGAATATTCCAACCATGAGGCCTAGTGATTATTAGGGAACATGTACTATTGGACTGGGTAACTGTAGTCCCATGTGGATGTTACTTCTGTCCACATAGCCCACTATATTTATTTGCAGCAATGCAGCAGATCCATACATGCAATACCATATTATAGTAATCCTTACAAGTAGTGTGTAGGTTAGAGATTTACCTTGCAAATGCAGTAGTTGACAGGACTGTAGTTCAGGGCTGGCTCTGTATAATACAAGCAGTACAAACCCAATACATAGTTAAGTACAGGTTGTGTGGGTTGTCTGGCATCAACAATTTTTATTATTTATTTTTATTTATTTTACATTTGTTGACCGGGTTAGTCCAACTGGATACATATCCGTTTTCAGTGGAGGCCCGGGGAGAAAAGCTCCAAAGAACAGAGGTACATAAACACGTTTACTGACAAAACAATAGTAAGTTAGTAAGTTAACATAACATAAGAAGGCACATTAAAACAATAAGTAATATAAAAATATAATCCTAGATAAAATAGAAGTTAGTGAGATGGATTGTCGTGGCTACAGAGTAAACCCTTTAGGATTTGGGTTGTGTGGAGGCTTGGCTAGGCTATGTAGAGTCGAGGGTATGCGCTATTAGTCGGGATTAGAGCATGGGCAAAGCCATTGGGTTTTTAGTAAAGCTCGGAGGTGAGTTTTAAATTGGTGCAGAGTGGTCATTAGTCTTAGGTTGCTTGGGAGGGCATTCCAGGTTTTGCCAATGGAATTGGCATAAAGAGCTTCCCCTCCCGAGTTGTTAGGTTTGATGGTCAATACTTGAATACATTTGGATGACCTGAGGGACGAAAGATTAGAATAGGGGGTAAGAATGTTGTTCAGTGAGGGAGTTTTATCGGGATGTTTAATAATTTTGAATGCCTCAGTAAGTTGGTTGAGTTTAAGAATATTGGGCAGTTCTAGCCATCCCAGTGTTCTTAGATTTAGGCAGTGATGGGTGCGGTAGGGCATTCCTGTAATAAATCTAGCTATGTGGTGATAGGCAGTGGATAGTTTATTAAGCTCTTTTTTGTGAAGGAAGGAGAATATGGGGGAGGCATAGAGGAGAGTGGAGAGGAGATGAGTTCGGGCGATGGTTAGTTTGGTGAGTGGGGTTAAGAATTTCTTAATTCTGTACATGGACCCAAGTTTCTTGTTGAGTGATTTAATGGTCAGGTTCACATGCATATCAAATCTAAGTTTCTTGTCTATTGTCAACCCGAGTAGTTTGGTGTGGGTGACTGGAAAGATTTTGGTACCATTGTTAGCGGACACAACGAAGGTTGGGATGTGGGTGTTGGGGGATTCTAGACCGTGAGTAGTTGTTGGAGTAGGGAAGAATAGAAGCAATTTGGTTTTGGTAGGATTAAGCAGGAGTTTTAAGTCTGAGAACCATTTTTCGACTAAAGAAAAGCAGTTTTGGGTAGTAGCTTGGAGTTTGGTGAGAGAGTCATCGGAACAGATTAGGGTGGAGTCGTCTGCATATTGAATGCAGGTGGCTTTGGGAAGGATAGAGTGTAAACCGTTAATGAAGAGGGAGAAAAGAAGGGGACCGAGAATAGATCCTTGGGGGACACCGATATTGGTGGGGAGTAGGTCTGAAATCTTGTTTTGCCACTGTACCGCCTGTTTTCTACCAGAGAGGTAGGCGTTGAACCAACTTATAGTGGTTTTGCTAAGATTAAAGGTTTCCAGTGTGTGGAGCAGTTGTTTGTGGTTGACCATATCGAAGGCTTTTGATAGGTCTAGAAAGAGCGCAGAGGATATTAATTTGTTATTCCGGTTGAGGTTGATTGAATCAACAAAGGAGAGGAGAGCAGTGGTAGTGCTATGATGTGGGCGAAAGCCGTGCTGGGAGTTAGATAGGAGATTATTTTGGATAAGGTGGGTAATAAGTTGTTTGTGAATGCAGCGTTCCATAATTTTGGATAAGGGGGACAATATTGCAATGGGTCTATAATTGGATGTGTCAGTAGAGGACCCTCCTTTGTGGAGAGGGATGATATAGGAGATTTTCCAGATTGAGGGAATAGAGGCTTCGGAGATAGACCGGTTAATAAGGATGGATACCGGGTAGGCTATGGCGTCAGCTGCTATTTGTAAGTATTTTGCTGGGAGTAGGTCCGCCGCTAGGGTAGTTGGTTTAAGTTTTTTCAGGAGGGTACGAATGTAGAAGGTGGAGGTGGGTTCTAAGTTGAAGGCAGGTTGATTTGGATCATTGGTTGAGGTTGCGGCCGAGGGGGAAGAGGTAAGCTGGCTGGCGAGGGACTGGATGGTCTCAGTAAAAAAAGAATTAAAAGAGTAAGCTATCTCATTTGGATCTTTGTCCATGAGTGTTTCAGGTGTGGGGGTGGAAGATTTGCCTGGATGGAGGAGGTGGTTGAAACCAGCCCAAAATTTTTTAGGGTTGTTTTGATGCTTGTCTTGGAGGTGACAGAAATATTGTTTTTTATCGGACATAGCGGCTGCTTTGGTTGAGTTTCTAAGCTGTAGGAATTTTATGTGGTCCAGAGGGGGTTTTTGTGGTTCTCCATTTGTTCCAGGCCTGGTCTCTGAGTTTAATTTTATTTTTTGTGTCTTTGGTTAGCCAAGGTGCGATACGTTCCTTAGTTCTAATGAGTCTCTTAGGAGCGTGAGAGTCAAGTATTTTGAGGAAGGTATCATTAAAGTATGACACACTCTCTTCTAAGGGTAGGGTATTTAGGATGGACCAGTTGCATGCCTTAAGGTCTGCAAGAAATTGGTCAGGGATGAAATTATTGCTGTTCCAAACAAGTCTGGTTGGGGGGGGGAGTATTTGGACATTTGTGTTTTATAATAAAGGTAATAAGGTGGTCACTAAGGTCGTTGGGGAGGGTCCCTACGGTGTAGTTGGTGGGATCCTTGTTTGTAAGGATCCAGTCTATGATGCTTTCTTTTTGTTGGGTATGTCCAATTCTAGTAAGGGAAAGAATAAGTTGGGAGAAACCGTGTAAGTTAATAGGGAGAGGATTTGGATGAGAGGAGTATAGGGACCAGTCAATGTTAACATCTCCTAGAATTATCGTTTCTTGGGGATAGAAGGTGGTAAGCCAGCTGAGAGTTTGTTCTAGGTTTTCAACGTTGTTGCCTGGAGGTAAATAGGTGACTATGAGATTAATACTTTGTTGGTTGTTTAGGCATAATTTTAGGGCAATCAATTCCTGGTGGTGGACTTTTGGAGGTTGGAGAGGGTTCCTAGTGATGTTCAAGGAGTTCTTGAACATAACTGCAATTCCCCCACCCTTTCTAGTTATTCTATCTGCCCTAAGGATGTTATACCCAGGTGGGATGATTTCCTCATCCTTAGTGATAGGTTTGAGCCAGGTTTCAGAAAGACACATGATGTCAGGGGAGTGGGTTTCGAGCAGAGCATGTAAGTTGTGTACTTTGTTGTTGATGCTTCGTACATTGAGGTGAAGCATGCAGAGGGAGCCCGCTAGGCTTCTGGCAGTGTCCAAGGAGTTTGGGCCTAGGTCAATGGAAGGGCCAGGGTTGGGGTGGATATCGCCGTCTTTTGTTATGGATCTTTTTAAATAGTCAAGTATACTTTGGAGTTTGATTAGTAGTTTGAGATGTTCCCTTGTTGAGGATGTTTTCGGGTAACAGAGAGTGAGGTGGAAACTGTAGGGTTTTTTGTTAATAGAAGGGTAGTGAGAGGGATGAATGAGATAAGGGGTGTCATGGGAGTACAGGGAGGTTTGACTGTTGGGTAGGTAGGCACCTGCAGGGTTTAGAGTATCGTATCTCGTTAACAGATAGGTTGAGATAAGTAGTAGTATTATAAGAGGGAGTACTAAAAGAGTTTCCTACCATGGCGAGGGGATGAATTACCTTGTTGCAATTGGTGAGTAAAGAAACTAGGAGGCGGGGGAGAGAGTGTTAATGGAAGAGTTAAGTGGGTGGGTGGATTGAGGGGGTAGGCTTTGTAGTATAGTCAGGTGGAGAAAATGGAGGGGAGTGGTACTGGGAGAGGGACAGTTGTGATTGGGTGGTGGTAAGGGGGATGGGCCTAGAGACCTAATACATGTACAGGTAGTGGGGCGGGTGAGAATAGGGGCAGGGAGGCGGAGCCCGAGCGAGTGGCAGCGGAGCGGGGATTACACCACAGAGTTTTTACCTTGTTCTTAAGGTAACCGCCTTTAACAGCAGATAGAAGACTGTTTTATTGAATCTAAGGTCTGCTTTCTTAGTCAAAAGTTGTTACAAGTAGCAAACAGTTTGTTTTTAAGTATAAAGTCCACTTTCTTAGTAGAATGTTTTTTAAATAAAAAGTTTGTAATCTTTTTGTTGCTGCCTGACACTAGACAGTTGAAAATACTGTTAGGAAGGTAGGTTCTTTATCTAGGCAGCTGTTTGAGTTATAGGACTAACACGCAGACACTTAAGTCAGTTGTGTGCATTCGCACTAGGAGAGGGACGTCTCAGGGCTGCCGTGATGGTTGGGTGCCACGCGGTGTACTTTTAGCTTGGGGGCTGATAAGGGAAAAAGAGAGTACAAACAGATGAAATTATTCTAATGCACAAATCACAGTTAAATTTATCAATATGAAGTAAAGTACTGTAATGATATTATTCGTCAGCACAATACTGCTGAAGATTTTGTTAAATATGCAGTAAACAGCTGTTTGGCTAGACTAAGCAATTCTGAGACGCTGAGGCTGCGCCACTAGGCCTTCAGAGCGCGCTCTGTAACGCACACTGTAAGCAGTATTAACTGCTATTTCATGATGAAAAATTAAGCATGTGTAAGGAATAACGCTGTACATTAAAAGACAAGGCTAATACCAGAGATGTAGTAGTGTTCAGCTTAGGATGAGCGTGCTACTTTTACAACACGCTCGCGTTTAAGCGGTTCACTCAAGTAGCGTACTATACCTAACAAACAAGCATTGTTCAATTAAAATAACTGTAAAACACATTTAAAGCAAGGTATTGAGACTTGGTGAGCGTGCTCTACGAGCGAACTCACTAAATTACTACTATATAGGTTGCTGTTATATACAAGTGATTTCTCCATTAAAAAGGAGATGTAGCAAGGTTAGAATCAGCTTAACATACCCTATTACACGAGGAAGCGACCGGGGAGGTGTACAGGTCTAATCAGTACTGGTCCCTAGGCAGATGACGAGGCGGAGGTACCACAGGGGTGTAATGAAACCTCGTTGACCTCAGGGATTACACCACAGAGTTTTTACCTTGTTCTTAAGGTAACCGCCTTTAACAGCAGATAGCAGACTGTTTTATTGAATCTAAGGTCTGCTTTCTTAGTCAAAAGTTGTTACAAGTAGCAAACAGTTTGTTTTTAAGTATAAAGTCCACTTTCTTAGTAGAATGGTTTTTAAATAAAAAGTTTGTAATCTTTTTGTTGCTGCCTGACACTAGACAGTTGAAAATACTGTTAGGAAGGTAGGTTCTTTACCTAGGCAGCTGTTTGAGTTATAGGACTAACACGCAGACACTTAAGTCAGTTGTGTGCATTTGCACTAGGAGAGGGACATCTCAGGGCTGCCGTGATGGTTGGGTGCCACGCGGTGTACTTTTAGCTTGGGGGCTAGGCAGCTGTTTGAGTTATAGGACTAACACGCAGACACTTAAGTCAGTTGTGTGCATTCGCACTAGGAGAGGGACATCTCAGGGCTGCCGTGATGGTTGGGTGCCACGCGGTGTACTTTTAGCTTGGGGGCTAGGCAGCTGTTTGAGTTATAGGACTAACACGCAGACACTTAAGTCAGTTGTGTGCATTCGCACTAGGAGAGGGACGTCTCAGGGCTGCCGTGATGGTTGGGTGCCACGCGGTGTACTTTTAGCTTGGGGGCCTATTACACGAGGAAGCGACCGTGGAGGTGTACAGGTCTAATCAGTACTCAGTAATCAGTAATTTTTCTATATGTATGTGTGTAAGAGTAAGGTTTCATTCCCTACAGAGTGGGGATTACACCACAGAGTTTTTACCTTGTTCTTAAGGTAACCGCCTTTAACAGCAGATAGCAGACTGTTTTATTGAATCTAAGGTCTGCTTTCTTAGTCAAAAGTTGTTACAAGTAGTAAACAGTTTGTTTTTAAGTATAAAGTCCACTTTCTTAGTAGAATGGTTTTTAAATAAAAAGTTTGTAATCTTTTTGTTGCTGCCTGACACTAGACAGTTGAAAATACTGTTAGGAAGGTAGGTTCTTTACCTAGGCAGCTGTTTGAGTTATAGGACTAACATGCAGACACTTAAGTCAGTTGTGTGCATTCGCACTAGGAGAGGGACGTCTCAGGGCTGCCTTGATGGTTGGGTGCCACGCGGTGTACTTTTAGCTTGGGGGCTGATAAGGGAAAAAGAGAGTACAAACAGATGAAATTATTCTAATGCACAAATCACAGTTAAATTTATCAATATGAAGTAAAGTACTGTAATGATATTATTCGTCAGCACAATACTGCTGAAGATTTTGTTAAATATGCAGTAAACAGCTGTTTGGCTAGACTAAGCAATTCTGAGATGCTGAGGCTGCGCCACTAGGTCTTCAGAGCGCGCTCTGTAACGCACACTGTAAGCAGTATTAACTGCTATTTCATGATGAAAAATTAAGCATGTGTAAGGAATAACGCTGTACATTAAAAGTAAAGGCTAATACCAGAGATGTAGTAGTGTTCAACTTAGGATGAGCGTGCTACTTTTACAACACGCTCGCGTTTAAGCGGTTCACTCAAGTAGCGTACTATACCTAACAAACAAGCATTGTTCAATTAAAATAACTGTAAAACACATTTAAAGCAAGGTATTGAGACTTGGTGAGCGTGCTCTACGAGCGAACTCACTAAATTACTACTATATAGGTTGCTGTTATATACAAGTGATTTCTCCGTTAAAAAGGAGATGTAGCAAGGTTAGAATCAGCTTAACATACCCTATTACACGAGGAAGCGACCGTGGAGGTGTACAGGTCTAATCAGTACTGGTCCCTAGGCAGATGACGAGGCGGAGATACCACAGGGGTGTAATGAAACCTCGTTGACGTCAGGGATTACACCACAGAGTTTTTACCTTGTTCTTAAGGTAACCGCCTTTAACAGCAGATAGCAGACTGTTTTATTGAATCTAAGGTCTGCTTTCTTAGTCAAAAGTTGTTACAAGTAGCAAACAGTTTGTTTTTAAGTATAAAGTCCACTTTCTTAGTAGAATGGTTTTTAAATAAAAAGTTTGTAATCTTTTTGTTGCTGCCTGACACTAGACAGTTGAAAATACTGTTAGGAAGGTAGGTTCTTTACCTAGGCAGCTGTTTGAGTTATAGGACTAACACGCAGACACTTAAGTCAGTTGTGTGCATTCACACTAGGAGAGGGACGTCTCAGGGCTGCCGTGATGGTTGGGTGCCACGCGGTGTACTTTTAGCTTGGGGGCTAGGCAGCTGTTTGAGTTATAGGACTAACACGCAGACACTTTAGTCAGTTGTGTGCATTCGCACTAGGAGAGGGACGTTTCAGGGCTGCCGTGATGGTTGGGTGCCACGCGGTGTACTTTTAGCTTGGGGGCCTATTACACGAGGAAGCGACCGTGGAGGTGTACAGGTCTAATCAGTACTCAGTAATCAGTAATTTTACTATATGTATGTGTGTAAGAGTAAGGTTTCATTCCCTAGGACTCTAGGTTGTCAGTGAATGTGCTATGCATTGTCTCTTAGCCAAAGCTAGGGCATACTGGGCATGCCTACGTCTGCCTGCAGGGACATCATCAGGGTGTTCCTCCTCTGAGTCCTCCTGTGACTGTGGCTGTGGTGACATAGGCATTGGTGCAGGGCTGTGTACCCCTTCCCTTTGAGGATCCTGCTGCAGCTGTTTCTGCAGGATCATATTGTGTAGCTTGGTACATACTGTGAACATATTGGCACATGTGGTTGAAGAGTACTGCAGTGCTCCACCAGATATATTGAGGCACCAAAACTGTGACTTCAGAAGCCCAAACACATGCTCTATGATGCTCCTAGTTTGTGTGTCTGCCTCATTATGGCATTCTTCAGTGAGTGTGTGTGCACTTCTGATGAGTATCATCATCCATGGTTCCAGTGTGTGGCCAGCATCCCCCAGTAAATGGTCATGAGGGATGCCCCCCCTAGCAAACATCTGGTACAGCTGTGATGTGTACCAGACATGGGAGTCGTGATAAATGCCAGGGCTGCCAGCACACATATTCATGATAATCCCCTGGGCATTGCACATGACCTGGCAGTTGATGGAGTGGTACCCCTTGCGATTGATGTAGATTCTACCCTCCTCACTGGGTAGTGACTTGATGTGTACATGAGTGCAATCTATGGCACCCAGTACCTCAGGATAGTGTGCTACATGGTAGAAGTATTGCATAGTGCTGATCCTCACCTTAGGGGTGAGGGGAAATAAATATGCTCACTGGCATGTGGTAGCATGGCATCCTGGAACTGGTAGAATACCCTGGAAGCAGATTCCTGTGAGAGCCCCATCATGTCCTTGGTTAGTCTTTGGAAAGTACCTGTAGCTAGTATCCTAAGAACTATACATACCTTTGTTTCCATTGGGATGGGTTCCCCTCTGTTGGCTCTGGGTCTGAGATGAGGGCTGCAGAACTCACTGAGTTCTTGTAGTATGTCCCTGTCCACCAGGTAGTGCTCTACAATCTCCAGCTCATGTAGCTCGTGGGAGGTTACCCTGGACTTGAGCACTCTTCTCCTTCTCTGTCTAGGCATATGGTCAGCAGCTGCAGCACTGACTTCAGCATCTAGCACATAGAGATGTAGCAGACCTGCAGCAGCCCCCTAGCATTCTCTCAGTTAAAATTCACAAGTCTGTACTCCAGTGGTGCAGAGTATGGGGCAGAACATCAGATTGCAGGATGCAGGTGTACTTTATAGTACTTTGCTGTAGGTGCTGACTGTTTAATTGGCTACCTAAGATACATTCCACCTGCCTACTATATCATTAACATCATTTAATGGCCCAAGTTTAAGTTAAACAGAGGTCAAAACTAATTAATATGTCACTGGGATTTAGATATAATCAGCATTGCGGCACGCCATGCAAACACACACCCCATAGGTAAACAATGCTTAGCAGTCAGTGTACACACCTCCACAGGCTTCCATGCTCAGCATGGTGGTGCACCATGCAAACACACTGAAACTTGCTCCCTTTAGCTAAACAAAGCTTAGAAGTGAGTGCACCCAACCTCCTGCAAGGATACGCTCAGCACTGTGGCGCACCACACAAACAGGCTGAAATAAGCTTAGAGGTCATTGAACACACCCTGTGCTGATGTCAGCTACCTCCTCTGTAAACAACAACATGGTTCTCTGTCTACATGAAGGGGATATACTGACACAATTACCCCTTTGTGCTATTCAGTAACTCCACCTCATTTGCATAGGGATCCATGCTCACAGCCTGGAAACTACATGTTTCAAAGCCTTACTACATTAGCAACAGCACCAGTGCACCATTGCAGATGCTCCACGTAAGGTCCTGTAATACATTTGTCACATAATATTATTTTTTTTTTCTTCTTATAAAGCATGTTTGTGCACTGCAGCTCGTCATGCAAACATGCTCAGATTATTAAAAAAATATTTAATTTAACTTATTTCCTTTAATTTGTCAGACACACAGGTATGGGAAGCCAAAAAGTAGAAAACCATTGAAAATGCAAAAGTAGACCACAGGTATAGTTTTGCTCATATCTGTATGTGATATGCCATTTCTGTCGATCTATGTACAGCCGCTTTTATCTGTCTATATTCCTGTGCACAGAATTTTTCTATGTACAATATGGACACTGACACAGGGTCTGCAGAGCTGCCTATCTGCTTGCTGGATCGCTCTACATGCCTCATTTGCATGAGATCCACCTGCTTATGAGGTGATTTGCATACCACGGAAGTTTCCGTGTTGGCCTACTCGTGCGTGCCTCTCAGCAGCACTTACTGTATCTAAAAATGTCCGCTGCCATGTTAGCAGTGCGGCGCAATGCTACATGGAAAAAAAACATGTAGGCTTTAAAAATCGTCCCTAAGTTTTCATTTATCATATTGTTACTAAGAACTGAAAATCTAGTATGCAATAAGCCAATGTTTTTAAATCTGTGTTAGATATACAGTGATGAGAAGATATTTTTTCATTGATATGAGTAATGCATTCAGTACACATTTTCATTTGCTGGTGTATTTTTTTATATAATTAGTCCAAGATACAAACTTATTTCTCATTCTTATAAAACACCAACCTTGATAAACATTTGTCTGTAATGCCTACACATGGTCCCCCCCCCCAAAAAAAAAGCATTCCAAACAAAGAACTGGATTTTATCAAATTTACTGTTCAAAGTAAATTGTGCTTATGAATAGAAAACAGCTAAGGGCACACATTGTCCCTGCATTCATTTTCTATGTGTGACATTACTACTTTGGGAATCATATTTACTGAAACTGCTTTCATGATCATGATACATTTATTTTAGAAAGTAGAGATAAAAATAAATGCCTGCAGATGTGGGATGGAGAGGAAGAAATAGCTAAAGCTTCCAGTTCCATAGTTGGTGTTAAATGGCTTTTCAGGTAATATAATACTGTGAATTAGTCTTGGCAGATCTGTAAAGATGATTCTTATATACTGTTAGCAGATGAAACAGGAAGAAAATGCAAGTATGCAGTCCTATGAGACCATGAGTGATGACAGATTATTGTCAAGCATTTCTAACATGTGATGAATTGTAATATTTTCAGCATAAGCTCCTCAGACATATTATACTAGAATTGACTTCTCTGTCCTAATTGGAGCTGTGACTAAAAGCTAAAGTGTAAAGGTCCACAGTTCTAAGGCCTAGAGGGATGCAACCCTGACTCTGACCCAGTTAAACTGACTATTAGCTACTGGTGCAGTGTTAGAAAAGCTGGGCAAGAATAGATGGGAATGAATGAACTACACCAGCTCGCCTATCATGGAGTGGGAAACGGTTGCCACTGTCAGCTAGTTTTCTCCCATACAAGCAGAGTGTTGAATAATAGTGTATACAGGACTATGTGACATGGACTTGGTGTTTCAAACTAGTGATGTAGCCCTTATAGGCATGTATATGGGAGCACACACATGCCAGAAGAGGGCATATAATAGCCCTGAAGTAACATGGGTGTTAACATGAGCGGCTGTGGGTTAGGAGGTGAGGCAAACACTATACCTATAATGGCTGCCTGTAAAAATGTTCCCAGGAAAGCCAATGGGCCAATGGTCAGCAGGTGATGGGGGAATGGGGGGGGTAATAAAAATAAAAATAAATAAAGACCAACAATATTTCTTCTAAGCGATAACCACAATATAACCCTTAATTCTGATGTTCAGATTGATATTAATTTGCAACTACTTAGTTACAATGTTACAGGATGAAGCAACTGACTACTAGATTGATAGTTAATATGTTTCGCTTACCTGTTCATCATAACAACATGTTTATTGTTAACATCTGCCTGCAGTAAGCACAGTGTTGTATCTAGCATGGAATGGAATTATAAGGTACATATATAATTCTAAAGATTATACCAGGATCAAAAAAAGCCTTAAGGACATTGTACTACCACTGTGTAACATGATGTACAACACATTAATTATGCACTAAATGGCCAGTGTTAAATTGAGTCTGTACTTTTGACCAACTACAGCAAGCAGGAATGAATGGTAGAAATAGTGAAATCAGTTCTTACAGCAATAACTGCAAAGGAGTAAAATGAATGATGCAGCATGCAACATTCATGAAGGCATGAGGGGTCATGGACACAAGAAAAAGAGCCAGTGGATAATGTGATCTGATGATCAGGAAATTGGGAGACTGGGAGCCGAAGCAAGGATAATTATTGACTGCAGCTATCTCTGCAGCATGACAGAATTCAATTAGAATGCAGCTCTTGGTTTCTTAGGTGCCTCAGGCTATTAGTGAATGATAAACCTGTGCTCACCCCCTCCCCATTTATCTCTCTCTCGCTCTTTTTTCCTCCCCCCTGTATCGTTCTTTCACTACCTCCATCTGCAGCATGATGAAAGTCAATCAGGCTATACACTGCTTTTGTTAGTTATATAAAAGTTTAGCTATAACATACCTCATCTAAGCATCGGTCTGTAAAGGATTGTTGCATATTTTCATGCGGCTTAAGCAATGTCGCATTAATAAACTGTGCAGCACCTTTGCAACATAATTAAATCTGTGTAGGTTAGAAGCTTTGAGACATAGTCTGTTGTTAAACATAAGTACTGTTCAGTCATCCAGATCTGGCCATTTGTTTACTGCTTGTTTCTTAATAGGTTTGTACGAGACATTTGCCACGCTTTCTGTACTTGCTGATTAACTTCCTAACTATTTTTAAAACATTCCACTATTTCTGAAGCCGTCCTACACAAGGACACCTCCTGGATACTTTTACTACTTTCTGTATGATAAACATCTTTTTAGTTTCTCATGATTCGCCCCTTACCATCTGCCTCTTTGTTTTTTCTTATCAGTTTTCATACTGTTGTTTCATTATCAAACTTCCCATGTTAAATTATCTTTCACCTGTTTGTCCATTTCTATTCTTGTCTTTCATATGGCTTCTAGTTAAAAATCAGCACTGATTTTGTTAAATGTCTCGGGGTTGACTGTGCCATCTGTTTCTTTATAGAGATTAGTGAGGACTGTCTTCCAGTGATGTGTATGAGCACTCCCTTCTCCTTACTGCATTCGTACATTTCCTGGCCAACATTAGATTTTCAGAGCAATGAGAGATTGTTTTATTATGCTTTTACTGTGTTTCCTCTGTCTCTGCTCACTGGATACATTTGTCAATTTTTTCTTATTTTTTTTTTTTACAAACACATTGCCTTCCACTGTTTCACATTGAATGATTTCAGACAAGCATTCTTCAATTCATCTAGTACACAATCCTATTTTTCACTCTGACAAGCCCTCAGATCTGTTATGTATTTTTTGTTTGATTGTACTATGTGCTTGCAATTACTTTCTCGGCTGTGCTAAATGTGAATTTTATCTACATGTTTCTACCATTGCTAACGCTATACAGATAGCGTGTTGCATGCAGAACTAGCTTCTAAATTACAAGAGACTTGTGTGTCGTCGTTTTTTTACTGAGTTGTACTAACTACCTTATATTGTTTCCTACTGCATAATCTGTGTTAGTTTTACTAAATCAGTGCTAGTTGTACAGGATTCAAGCTAGGTAGCCTGTAAATGCTTAGTTTTCTAACATATAACACACGGCTGTGTTACAACTGTTTGGGGCTTGCTTTTTTATTTAACTCTCCCAGAGCTAGTCGCACAGTATTCAAACTAATGTAACCTAAACGTTTAGTTTTAAGCGTTGCTTTATTATTTAACTCACTCAGAGCTAGTCGCACAGTATTCAAACTAATGTAACCCAAATGCTTAGTTTTTCTAATGTGTAGCACACAGATGTGACATTACTGTTTGGGGCTTACATTATTATTTAACTGATATAACTTATTTAAATGATATAACTGTTTGGGGCTTGCTCTGTTATTTAACTACATCCGTGCTAGTCGCACAGTATTCAAACGGTAGCACACGGCTGTGACATAACTGTTTGGGGCTTACATTATTATTTAACTGATATAACTTATTTAAATGATATAACTGTTTGGGGCTTGCTCTATTATTTAACTACATCCGTGCTAGTCGCACAGTATTCAAACTGTAGCACACGGCTGTGACATAACTGTTTGGGGCTTACTTTATTATTTAACTGATATAACTGATTTAAATGATATAACTGCTTGGGGCTTGCTCTATTATTTAACTAAATCCGTGCTAGTCACACAGTATTCAAACTGTAGCACACGGCTGTGACATAACTGTTTGGGGCTTACTTTATTATTTAACTGATATAAGTGATTTAAATGATATAACTGCTTGGGGCTTGCTCTATTATTTAACTAAATCCATGCTAGTCACACAGCACTCAAACTAATGTAGCTTGTAAACGCTAAGTTTACGAGTGTGAAGCTCACGGGATGACATAACTGTTTGGGGCTTGCTTTTACTTAATCACAACCTCAGCTTGTTGTCCTAAACTGTAGTTTTTGGCATTTGTTTGTGCTTGGTTCTGCTGAAATCCTACTGTATACATCTTTTGGGCTTGGTTCTGCTGAAATCTTACTGTATACTTCTTGCTTGGCTTCTCAGCGATTGCTTGAAATCTCGCAACTCAGGTGGGTGTGCTTATTACATTGTCTGCAAATGCTAATTACCTCTGTGCACTAAGAATTGCGTATCTCTGAATGAACTAGCATAAGAGCTACCTCTGTTTGGCTGTTTCATTTGGGATACTGTAAGAATATAACTCATTTTTTTTCTTTTTGCTGCTATTTTACATTTAATTGTTCAAAGTTACTTTATGTGTGCTTGACAACTATCTACTTGTGTACTCCTGATACCTTCACTGCTGCTTTAAAATCTTTCTTCTTTCTCCTGAATGTTATAGCTTGGGCTCCTGCCTACCCCGCCCTAACCTCCTGAAAGTACCCTCCTGAACACACTGGCTAAGAACCGGCTAAAACAGACACCTAATCCAAAGTTGTAAGGCCATTCTGCTCCCTGAGTTCTTCCTACAGCAAGGATTATAAGAAAGTATGTGTACCACTGTAACACTTTGCAATTTTATAATTTGATTTCTACTAGGTCACAGTGTGCTTCCCTGCCAGGCTAGCCAGCAGCCACAACCCCCCCTCCTTTGCTGCTTCCACTCCTAGTTCCCCCCTTAATTCTTACCCCCTTCTTTGCTCCTTTTACTCTTAGTTCTCCCCTTATTCTACCCCCTATCCTGAACCTCGGAAGCCCCTTCCTCCCTTTACCTGTTTCTCTCCCTGGGGTCTCTACTGCTTTAGACTGACTGACCACTAGGTGGTGCTCCTCTACCTTCTTACTGTGCCCACTACCTTACCCTCTCCTTCCTCATCTCCCCTAAAACAGCCCTCTAACTTCTTTTCCTCTGCTCTCTTCCTCACTACTGTCCTAGGATTACCTATCCACTCTTCACTTTATAACTTCCCTCCTCTATCCTTTTTTTTTTTGAAGTCTCTTACCTTCTCCCTCTGTCTTTCTCCTTTACATCTACCCTCTACTCCACTTCTCTGTAAATCTTTCTTCCTATTCACATCTCTGCTAAACTTACCTTCTGACTATTCACTCCTTACTGATCGACTTCCTCACTTTCTCCTCCTCTGGCTCTTCCCGCTCCGTTCGCCCTGCGGGCTCATTCAGCTCACCTACCCTGCCCCCAAATCTCACCCGCCCCCAGCACCTCTACATTTATCCCTCACTTACTCCTCCCACCATTCCTATTAACCAGTCACAGTCCTCTTCTATTACCCCTTAATCCTACATCAATTAGCCAATCTCAACCCCCCTCTAATTTCCCCACCCACTCTTACTCCTCCCTTTTCTCTTACTCCTCCCCCTTCTCATTACACTTAATCTTCCCCTCTCCTATCCACAATTTATATCTCCCTTCCACTTCCTTACCTTCTCTCCTCAACTAAGCTTACAGCTTCATTTCTTATTCCTCCCTTCCTTATCCCCACCCATTTCAAACATGTCCTCCCAAATCCTCTTTATTTCCTGACTCCCCTGCTCCCTTCTCATCTTACTAATTCCTCTCTGTCATGCTACTTCATACTCCTCAAAAGCTCCCACATACACACCTTCTACTCAAACTATCCCTTTCACTCACCCACAACCTCTTCTACTCTCCCATTTCCACTCCATTTTCCCCTCCCTTATCCCACCAAACCTACTACACCTTTTCCATCCCAAACTATTCTCCACCTCTTCAAAAACCTTCTACCTTACATTTCCACTAACCCCAAACAACTTCCTACAATCCAAACTTAAAAAAGACAAAAAGTTATCTCATGTAATATCCTAGCCTTATCCGGAGACATACATCCTAACCCTGGCCCCTGCCTCAGTACTAACAACTCCTTTCCTCCTTCCCCTTCCTCCCCTACTTCAATTAAGCCTCTCCCCCTTCTCCTTCTTCTCCTACTTCCTCTCTTAGCACCATTAAGATCTTCACTATCAACGCCCAGAGCCTTAACAACAAAATTCACCATGTTCATGCTTGGATCAATCATAACCAACCTGACATCTCAGCCATCTCAAAAACCTGGCTAAAACCTCATATCTCTGATTCTGAAATCTTACCTCCAGATTTCCACATCCTCAGAAGTGACCGATTAAATAAAAAAGGTGGAGGCTCTGCCCTAATTTACTCTAATCTTCTATCCCTAATCCCCCTGCAAATCCCAAACCCACAATTCAAAAATACTGAAATAACAGCAAGTCTCCTCCAACTAAATAAACATAAAAATATCTGCAGTATTTCCTTATATATCTCCCCAGGCAATAATATCTCGACCCTTGAAAATATTCTCCACTGGGCCTCATCAGAAATAAAATATGAAACCTTTATTCTAGGTGACATCAATATTGACTGGAATAAAATCAACACACCTACAACCTCCCTAGCCATTAACCTTTACAACTTCACCAAGTAATCCATTCTACGACCCGTCCTAACAAAATCCACCCCCCAGGATCCATCATAGATTGGATTTTAGTCTCCCATCCAAACAAAATCACTCTCTCTGGTACTACCCCTAACACCTTCAGTGACCATCTCCCTGCCTTCATCCATCACTCAGCTAACCCCTCCCGATACCAACAACATTACATTCAAACTCGTAACCTTAGCAACTTCGACCCCACAATTTTCTATAACATTTGTAAACAAATTAACAGGCAAATCCTAAACACTGTCCCCCTTGACAACGCTGTAGAGCATTTTAACTCCATCTTCCTAAATATTCTTAACTCCCTAGCTCCCCCTAAGAAACAAGCAAATCAAAGCCAATTCTGCTCCTTGGCTGACCAAAGAGACTAAACATACCATGCATCTCAGAAACAAATCCTGGAAGGTTTTTCAGAAAAGTAAACTGTCTTCTGCCTTGCTCCAATACACCCAACTCCGCAACCAAGTAAAACAATTAATCACCTTGGACAAAAAAAACTACTACTATAAACTTCAGTCCAATAATAATAAGAACCCAAAACAATTCTGGAAATCTGTTAACTCTCTTCTCCATCCTGGGTCAAGAAATAACCCCTGTCCTGACCCTAGTTTAACTGACAAGGAACTGAGCTCTCACTTTAACACCTTCTTTACAGATTCTATAGCTAAGCTAACCAAAACATTTCCGGACAATAATCCTCCCAACTTCCTCAACTCTACTTCCAACATCCCTAATAACTGTCCCTTCATGTTCCAGCTCAAACCAGTTTCCACAATGTTTATAAAAAAACTCTTATCCAAACTAAAGCCATGCTCTAATGCCCCTGACAACATTCCCCCCCTCCTTCCTCAAATGCGCAGCCGAAGGTATTGCTCTCCCTATTAGTATCCTGATCAACCGATCCTTAAAAGAGTCATATGTACACAAACTTTGGCGTTCAGCCTACATTCTTCCTCTTCACAAAGGAGGTAAAAACACCACCATTTCTAACTTCCACCCCATTGCCCTACTCTCTCCAATATCTAAAATTCTAGAAAAATGCATCCACCACCAACTTTTACCCTACATAACTCAGAATCAGTTACTTACACCCACCCAACATGGCTTCCGTCCCGGCCACAGCACCATAACTGCCCTACTATCCTTCCTAGAAACTGTTAATCAAGCCAGAGATTCTGGACTTCTTGTATCAACTGTTCTGCTAGATCTTTCTAAAGCCTTTGACACCATCTCCCATACACATCTTCTCTTTCATCTCACCAACCTTAATCTCTCCCCTAACACTCTATCCTGGTTCTCCAATTACCTTTCTAACAGATCTCAGGCTGTCAGATGGAAGGACTCTAACTCTTCCTTCTTGTCTACACCTACCGGCGTTCCTCAGGGATCCATCCTCGGCCCCATGCTTTTCAACATCTTTATAAATAATCTTCACACTGTCCTCCCTGACACTACAGTCATCCAATATGCTGATGACTCTTAGTTTGTGCCACCTCCAACTTTTCTGAACTTCTGACTAAAACTCAAATAGCTTTTTCCACTACAGAAAACTGGATGCACCAAAACCATCTCTCCCTCAACTCCAATAAATCTAAAATACTAATTTTCCTCCCTACCAAACTCCTATAGAAGTGGTCCCTTCTGCAAAACTCCTTGATATTACCATTGATGAATGCCTCAAATTTGATTTCCACATACAACAAAACATAAAGAAAACCCACCAAAAGTTAGGTATGCTCTACAGGAATAATCAATTTCTTTCAAACTCCTCTAGGCACACCTTGGCTATCACCTACCTCCTACCCTCTCTACTTTATGGTGCCCCACTTCTAACTAATCTGTCAGCTTCCAACACCTCAAAACTTGAAGCTTGCTATAATAATATCTCTAAATTTGCCCCTAAATCCAAAACCTCTACTCACCACTGCCTTACCCTACAATCTCTGAACTGGTTAGAACTCCCTAACCACCTTGACTATCTCCAACTAACAACCGCTCACAAACTAATATTTTACCCAGATAAATGCCCAGCCTTATCTAACATCCTTCCCCCTTACATCCCAAACCAATCTCTGAGATCTGAACACCAAAACCTAATCTCCATTCACAAACCTAAACATCCCGCTGGCCAGCTTCTACTCTCCTTCTCTCTTGGTAGAAAATGGAACTCCCTCCCTCCATCACTTAGGACCATACCTAACACGGAATCCTTTAATACCCAACTTTTCTCACACCTATCCTTCAAATGCAAATGTCCTTGCTTTCACCCTATATAAATTTAAGGGATTTTCTCCACTAAGCCCTCTAAACTCTGGCACCAATCTAGTATCTACTCTCTTATTTCATTTCTGTTTTCAGTTGACTGTAAGTATGTAAATACTGTAAATATGTAATTACCTAAGCCAAAATAAAAACTCTTCTATGTATACTCTGCATTTCACATCTTCTTAACTGTTTTTGACATTGTATTATTATCTCTTGCATTATGTAACCTTGATTGTACTGCCTTTGGAGCTTTTCTCCCCGGGCCTCCACTGAAAATGGGTACTTCGTGGCCCAGTGGACTTCCCCAGTAATCAAACTGAAAATAAATAAATAAATGTTTTTATTTGTAACAAGTTTTGTTTTTCCTCAAAATTATTCCATAGAATAAACTTTAACTAAATTAATTGAGGACTCGCAGGGAACCATGCTTGTATTAATAAGCACAGTCTTTGTACACAATATTCCTCCTACTGTGGCATTATGAGTGTAAACACACTATTTTTAGTTATAGTATACCCGCTAAGGTGGAACAGAATATTGAATGGGGAAACTAGGATCCATCTGCAATTTTGCCACCCACATGTTCAACAGTCAGAAATGTGAACACTAATGTGATAGTATGTTTGATGAATATACTAACCACCTGCAGTGGCATGAAAGAATAATGCCAAGATTATGGACAGGTGTCCAGAGTTTAATCAGGATCCTAGATGCCTGACAAATCTGACAGTGGACAATGGAAATACCCAAATGTAACAGTGGACATTGGGAATACACAAATGTGACAATGGACAATGGGGATACCCATCTTGCAATGGGATTGGGAACAGTTGACTATCCATTGCCGAAATCCCTAAGAAGAAGGGGGGTTGCAAATTCCTGTCCTGGTGGAAGGATAAGCTCATCAAGCTGCCACCTGATAGCCTTCAGCACGTCTATGCAGAAGTGTGAACTTATATGAGGATGGTACTGTAGGCCTCCATGGTGAAGTGAAATAGAAGGCATATTCCTCTCCACATAGGTGGGGTTAGGTCATTGCAAACACTCTAATGACTGTGTTGCCAGTGTGGCAATAAATCACCAGGTAACTGTTTGAAATATCGGGACCAGCATGAGCAAGTGCCATAATAAAGAGACTGATTTGCCGAAAATCTGCACTTGCATATATATGTATTGACACATTTCTGCACAATCAGGCACACTTTTCTCCAATGATGAAAAAGAATAAAATTAATATGTTAGTAAAATAAATCAAATTTTGAAATGTAATCATTCATAACCTTTGATTTATCTAACATGGTGTTTGCTATTGCTTATAATGTATTGCTTTATGAGATGTTATGTGTTCATAGGTACTTATGATGCTAGTCAGATGCATAGCCTTGCATTCCTAAATGCGAATAAAATTAATATGTTAGTAAAATAAATCAAATTTTGAAATGTAATCATTGATAACCTTTGATTTAACTAACATGGTGTTTGCTTTTGCTTATAATGTATTGCTTTATGAGATGTTATAGGTTCATAGGTACTTATGATGCTAGTCAGATGCATAGCCTCACATTCCTAAGAGGTTTATTAGCCCTAGTAGTATGAGTACAATCAAACTACAGACCTCAGTATTTTAACCAGGTGTCCTTTGTATTTTATGCATGAAGATGAATAACCAGGACTTGGCAGACATTTACATTATCCCTATCCATAACACACGAGGGTGCTAATCCTTGACAGCACAGTGGTGCAGCTGTAGCATTGTCGCCTCACAGCCAGAGGTTCTCCAATTTGATTCTCAGGCTAAGGTGCCTTCTGTGTGGAGTCTGCATGTCCTCCCTGCTTTTGTGTGGGTTTCCTCCGGGTGCTCCAGTTTCCTCCTACGTTACAGAGACATGCATCTGGAGCATTTCTCCCTGGGCCTCCGCTGAAAATTGACTTTGTTCCAAGTCGGACTTTCTCAGTTAACAAATGTTAAATAAAAATAAATAATCCAGGGGTGAACATGTGGTTTTCCATACATTCTTTCAGAGAGAACTTGAACAGAGTAAGAGACATACTTTGTTTTACATGGAGAGGAAGGCAAATCCAGAGAAGTGGTATTCTCTGTGAGGCATATCTATACACCCAGCATATTCTGCTTAAGTTGCAGAAAACATTAATATCTTGCAGATGTGTCATTGCTCTGAAAGTATAGGGTTGGTAGAGAATCTGTAAGCAAGGTAGAGACTGCCCATCAGTAGCCTCTATGTTACTGAGAAGAGGGAGTAGGCTTTGATTTGGTCTGCATAGTTTTTGTGACTTAGACCCTTAATTTTCTTGGTGAGAAAGTGTTGTGGTCACTCACGCTGTGTCCTGTGTTTGGACAGGTACATACAAAAGTAGGAATTATTTCTCATAATCAACCTAATACATGCAGAATATAACAGAATGATCACTTCCCTGGACCTGGATGCCATACCCTTGTTAATAAAATAAGCAAGAAAAAGGATAAAAGGCCAGGATATTTTTCAAGGATTCAAATCATCCCTGGCAGATCATCTCCAAAGTGAAACATCTTGTAAGTGCTTCTGGAATAATGGGTACTATGGTTACCCAATCCTTAGTCACTCAACACAAACCACATCTTGATATGTGAGCAATACTTTAATCTGATTCATACCCACAATTCGAAGGATATATTGTATATACTTTATATAGAAAAGCAGATTATAGTATTTAGTAGTGTAATCAATGTTATTGGCGTAAATCTTAACCCGTGTTAGGACAAGCATTGATAGTCATGAGCACGTAGGCAATTAAGCAATAATCCATGACAGTGCATAGATATATGTGGAGGGTCTATATTAGATAATCGAACGTTTAAAAGTTCGACTGTCATATGGACAACACCATATGATCAAACTGTTAAAAGTTTGAATATCTAATAAATAAAAATAAACTACACAAATAACTTACCTGAACATTTTAAACAGGGGGCAAGCTGACCTGCACACGCACACCCCCTGGTCTTTAAATATACCAACTCTGAGATTGCACTACATTGCATAAAAGGGAAATCTTTCTATTCCGTGCTGTATGCAGATCTCCATTAAAATGTTTGAACTTTCAAAAATTCGATCAGATGGTGTCGACCATATGACAGTCAAACTTTTGAAAGTTCAATCATCTAATATAAACCCTGTATGGATATACCTCACGTTGGTGTGGTTTCATCATGTAGGCAAAGCCTAAGTGGCTACACAAAAACAACCATGGGCACATCCTGATATACTCAAACACAGAAGTGGATTATTGCTTTTATATAATAACATTATTTAGGAAAGAAATTGATTAACTTCCTTAAATAATGTCATTGTATAAGGGTGCTTCAGTCATGTTCCATGTTGTTTTCCCTGTACTGATGTACTGTCCATGCTTACACAGTACATCAGTGTAGAAGAAGTGATGGAGAAAAAAAAATCTCTATTGCTGTTTTTTTCTTAAACTACTAATAAAAATAGAGATTTACGAGGGACAGCACAAACATATAAGGAAAATCAGGTATGTTTCTGTTTGTTTAGATTTCCAGAACTTGCCTGTTTCTTCTTTTCTTTTGCTCTGTCCCTCAGCATGTGCCAGTAGAAGGTCTGGACCCTCAATGGTACTTCAGAGGCCAGAATTTTTTTCATTTGGTAAATGCTCTATTTACAACAAGTATACTGATTGACTGTCCAATCAGTATGCTCGTTTTTGAATATTAATGAGCATTTACTGTATAAATGAGTTTAGTTTGCAGTAATTGTCAGTTTGATTTACTGATCTGCTCAATATTGTTTTGCCCAATTGGAGCTATGTCTTTGTTGATACCATTTCTGTCTAACATTGGTTTCCTGTGAGTTTGATTATATTGTTTCTGTCTAAACTTATTTTCGCCTAAATCACTGGTCCTAGCCATATCTTATTAAGTCATATTACATATGCAACTGCATAACAAACTATATGATGGTATCAAAGCAAATTGTATAAACAAAACAATTATAAAGCCATTATTGTCAATGTGAAAGCTTTATATTCTGGCCTTTATGGCCAGGATCATGACTGAATGTGGTCTTTTGATCAGCTCATTTACCCGGTCAATGTACAAAAATAAATAAGTAAAATAAATATATAACGAGTGATGGACAGTTCAGTGTCTACATGAGTTCCCAGGTCCCTAACTACTAGATCAATTTTAAGGGGAGTGTAGTTGATGTAATAGTTGCAGGAGTGTCATACTTGCCAAAGGATACTATTATACATTTTTTGTGGTTAATTTTAAGCCATGGTTTTAACACCGACTGTTTGTTTGGAAAAGGCCCTTCTGAAGGATCTTGGTATCTTCGGGAGAGTTTTTGGCTGCACCACATCTGTTGTCATCTGCTAACCTGGTCAGCCATTAGACCATAGCATTAGCTTTGACCTCCAAAAAGTAGATCTCAAAGAGGAGTGGCTCAAGAACTGACCCCTTTGTCATATGACTAGGTCTTTTGAAAGAGGCAAAACCCCCACTTTAATTTCCAGGCTTCTAGTTGAGAACCAGTTTGGTATCCAATGAGTTGCATAAGGATTTATATTTAGCTGGGTGAGGTTATAAACTAAACATGAGTCAAGGATGGTGCTGAACACTTTTCTGATCTCTAGATATGCTGTATGTGCAGACTATCCTTAATGAATTACTTCAGTAACCTTCTTGAAGAAGTTGACTAGATTAAGTAAATGGGATCTCTGTGACAAAGTCAATCTCGTTCTGGTCAGGACTTTGTAGGTTGCCTATGTTCTTACTTATTAATTCTATAATGATCCTTTTCATAACCTTACAGACGAGGCTGTTCACATTTATGGGCCTATAACTGCCTGGTCCATCAGTGCCCCACCTTAGTGGTGAGGGGTGACCATTGTAGTCATCCACTCTTCCAGCACAAACACTGTTTGCAAGCTGATATTAAATAGCCACCAAATGGAGTTTAAGAGCTCCTGTTTTATGATAACCAGTAGACAGCCTGTTACATGATCTGGCCCAAAAGACTCAGTCTTCTTGCCCTTGAATTGTGCTTTATGGACTTCTTCCCAGGAGCTTTTTTGTGGATTGGATGCCAGTATGTATTTTGGGAGTATTAGTGGGGGTGGGGGTGAAGTTGGAACTAAATTTATCCTCTAGTAGATTGGCTAACCCTGCCCAGTTTTTGAGTATTGTTTCTGATGTTTCTAACAAAGATGAAGAAAGCTTTATGACTGTCTTTTGTCTAGAAGGCTATTTTTACTGTGTGTCTGGCTTTTGTTAATTATTTCAGTGACCATGAGTTCCCTGTTAAGTTTAGCAAAACTATTTTTAATTGCTATATTTATTTTTATGTGCAATGAGCTTTCTACCTGTATTGTACAGCCTGTTTATATTTGGGTGCTGCCATATAGCCTTATATTTCCTTTAGAGGAGGACAGATATAACTATGCAACTAATTACATGTTTATAGAATTTGCAGCAGGGTCATCATGGTAGCAGGGAATATTAAATGTAGACAGGCCATCACTCACTCAGCTGTAGCAGGTTAATGATATGATATCTGAACAGTATGAAACGGCTATTAATCTAGCAAGTGACGTTTGCATCACTATTCCTTCTTTCTAACAAGTGACGTTTGCATCACTATTCCTTCTTTCTAACAAGTGACGTTTGCATCACTATGCCCTCTTTCTAGCAAGTGACATTTGTGTCACACTACACCCTCTTTCTAGCAAGTGACGTTTGCGTCACTACGCCCTCTTTCTAGCAAGTGACGTTTGCATCAATACGCCCTCTTTCAAGCAAGTGACGTTTGCGTCACTATGCCCTCTTTCTAGCAAGTGACATTTGCGTCACCATGCCCTCTTTCTAGCAAGTGACGTTTGCGTCCCTACACCCTCTTTGCATCAGAAAATGGCAACAATGACATTACAATGAGGTCACAATCTGAAATAACCAATGGGAAAGCAGAGACACATAAGCCTGATTTGAAAAGAGTAGAATCCAGATATGCTGTAGGTGGATTGGACACTCTAAATTGGCCCTAGGTGTGAGTGCGTGCGTGTGCCTTCTGTGGAAGGTTGGGTGCCGGGCTGGCAACTCAACACTGTAAAAAACTCCACTGCCAATCATGAGCGGACAGGTGATCCGCTGTGGCGACCCCTAACCGGGAAAAAGCCGAAAGAAGAAGAAGAAGAATCCAGTATACATCATACAATAATAAAATCTGAAATTAATGTAATGTTATTTATGAAGGTATACACTAGCACACTTATACACTTGTACAAGGTGGGATTCAGAAAGTCATTTATTCATAACAGCATATGTTGCTAGGTGCAATTCGTGTTGAGTCACTACACAAAAATTTGGGATTGTTTTGCATAAAAATCTTGTGATTCAGTTCAGTCTGTTAATGCTCACTAGTCCCAAAGAGTGTGAGCATGAATCACAAAACGTATATATAGAATGCTAAGCCGCACCTTTCAGACCACTGCTGTGAGAGGTACAGTGCTCCCTACTATGCTTTGTATAGCCACCAATCCCACTATAGCGCAATTGTGGTACTTTGCAGCCACACTAAACATGACAGCTTATTTTGCAAACTGTAATGAAAAATACATATTTCCCCTTAACTGTCTATGCTCTAATAAACTACTTAGATGACATTGCTGCAATGGCATGCAGCATATGAGAACACCTAATTTAGCTAGGTGTATCAGTTTTAAGTCCTCTTATTGCTTAGTATAGCACAGCAAGCTGCTTAATTAATTATTCGTTTTGAACACTTTTCAGAGCCCTCTTTCTGAATTATTAAGTATTGTCTGGCTGAGGCTGAGGACTTCAGTGAATGATGCTCTGGAGATCTCTCATGCACTTTCTGAGATTCTCCCTTAATGTACAGCTCAGACTGCAATGAAGGGACCATATTCATAAACATTGTATATGGTCACATAAAATAGCTGCTTGTGGTATGTTAAGTACTTAAACATGTCATTAGCACAGTTAATGAAACCAGAGTCGGGGGGGGCAGGAAATCATTTTATAAATACAGAAAGAATAAAAAAATAATAAATATGCAGAAACAATATGAAGGGGAAGATAATTATAATGTCAAAAGTGCTAATTTGGTTGTGTTTTAGTTATGATATCAGACACAGAGCTATACATATTAACAGCAATATCTCCATGTTATGTATGTAATAAGATATCACAGCACAGCTATAGATGTTCACAGATAACAGGTCAGAGTACAGCTATATAATGTAAAAGTAGATATCCAATATAAATACAAACACATCCCCTGTGTGCCTGTGAGCATTGAAACCCCTTTCTACAAACAATCAGCACACCATAACAATTACAATTCACACATTTGAGCAGTCGTTTAACATGGTTCCACTAAATAACAAGTAGTAAGGACTGAAAGGATTACACCTTGCATTTTTCCCTCCTTACAGGCATGCAAGGCAACAATTTATAAGTATTATTAATTCCTTTGACATGACAGCAGAATTAGAGTTGTTACATTATGGAGTAATGATGGCAGGAGAAGCAGTTATATTACTGTGCTGGGGTCAGGATTTACTGCAATGCACCTGTGTGTGTGTATCTGCAGTGGTGGTGCTGTGGTAGCGTTGTCACCTCACAGTTAGACGTTGCCCATTCGATTCTCAGTTAGACCGTCTTCTGTGTGGCAACATGCGTGAATGGGCGTTCCTTCGTTGAAGGTTGTGAATTAGGCCCGGCAAGCCAGCACATAAAAATCTACTGCCAATCATTAGTGGACCGGAGTTCCGCTGTGGCGACCCCTAAATGGGAAAAGCCGAAAGACACAAACAAACAAACCAAGTGTGTGTGTGCGTGTGTGTGTGTGTGTGTGCGTGTGTGTGTGTGTGTGTGTGTGTGTGTGTGTGTGTGTGTGTGTGTGTGTGAGTGTATATGTGTGTGTGTGTGTGTGTGTGTGTGTGTGTGTGTGTGTGTGTGTGTGTGTGTGTGTGAGTGTATATATATGTGTGTGTGTGTGTGTGTGTGTGTGTGTGTGTGTGTGTGTGTGTGTGTGTGTGTGTGTGTGTGTGTGTGTGTGTGTGTGTGTGTGTGTGTGTGTGTGTGTGTGTGTGTGTGTGTGTGTATGTTTGTGTTTGTGTGTGTGTGGAGGGGTCTGTGTGTGTGTGTGTGTGTGTATGTTTGTGTTTGTGTGTGTGTGGGGGGGGTCTGTGTGTGTGTGTGTGTGTGTGTGTGTGTGTGTGTGTGTGTGTGTGTGTGTGTGTGTGTGTGCACTGTACATGCCACTAAGATATTCATTGGCACCCTTTTCTTTATTTCAGATGATCCATAAGGTACCATGCCAAGAAATGACGATGCTCTTGCTTTGCTATGTATTGTACAACAGTGCTTCACTATTTCTTCGACTTTGTGTACCATGGTATCCTCTTTATTATGGTATATTCACAGTCATAACCTCATAAATCCCAGACATGATTCCACGGTGTACTCCATGAATCTCAGGTTTGCAAATTACAAACTTAGCTTCAGATAGCCATTTCCATAACAGCTTCTTACCTACAGTCTTTCACATAAGCAGCTGTGCATATTGCAACCTTATTGTAAATGAGTCTTTATGAATCGTACAGGGCTGAACACTACAGACTATTAACCATCTCTACATTGTGACTGCTCATTGTTTTAGAAGTGAAAACAGTGCTACCACTAAATTACTTTGCACTACCAGAGAAAGAAACAATAATGTCAATAAATACTGAATGGTGGCAGAAAAGAATATCAAAATGGTTGCAGGTTTTTATTTATTTATTTATTCTTTGCTGACCAGGTTAGTCCCACTAGGCTAGTGGCATTTTTTCAGGGGAGATGTGAGATCATAGTTTTACTGCTAGGAAATTTGGCCAGGTCATCAGGGAACCTCCCGTAATCTTTTCTTTTTGGAGCTGCTAGATGACAATGGAGGGCTGCTACAGCAGCAAAGAAGACATCTAAGGGAAGCAGCAGCATTGAGGAAGAGAGAAAATCTATGGTCAGTTTGGAGGTAGAAACATTTTCAATATGGAGAATCAGAATGTAGATGAAGATTCCTGTGTGGTGGATGATACAAATGAGCAGTGTTTAGTCTCTATGGAAAACAAAGTGAGTCCATTGGAGTGGTGCAGATAACAGAACCGGCATCAGGAGAGCTTACAGATGGAGTTCTGTTAAATGTAATTGAGCAGGATGATTCAGTGACAGTTATGCTGTTCTGTGGGGTAAATGGTGGATAACTTTTTTGGAAGTACTGAGGATGGTAATGTGGAGAAGGAACCAGGTGATGAAGTGGCAGAGACATTAGCAGTTAAAATTAATGCAGTTGTGACAAGAAGTAAAAGAGAAAAGTAGCAACAAACTGAGAAGGTGTCCGATTTTGTGGCAGCGGAGAATGCAGCATTTAAAACTTATTCAACAGAGACAGCAGGTAAAAAAAATGTAGCAACAAAATGTTAATAAAGCTGTTTTTAAAAAGAAGAGAAGTCCAGCTGTGAGAATAAGAACAAAAAATGACACTGTAGCAGACAGAAATTATATATGGGACAATATGCTAACTATTCTAGGATTTAAATCTCAAGAAAGTTGGTCTTTTATACATATTAGGCAAAGGCATTTCGTGACTTATTTGAAACTCAGGGACTGGTGATGAACTTTCAGGAACTGTCTAGCAAAAAGTAGGACATTTATCCATGAACAATTACTTGTTTTCAGATAGTAACTTAAATTTTAAAAAATGTTACTTTGCAGTTTACAACTCATGAACTGCACGAAGATGTTAAAACTGTTTGCAGGGTCTGTGTGAAACTGTTGATAACATTGTGAAAGTTGGAGGTGAGAGAAACTCATGGAATGGAGGTTGAAGGTTGGAAGCAGTTTTGAAATGTGAAAAAAAAACAGAAAAACACTTGTCAAGGGTTATATGCTGGCCAACCTAAATCATGTTTCTTTACTGGTGACTTTTCTTTAATTAATGATTGTGACAAGATGCAATGTAATCACTGTGAGGATAAAGGACATACAGCAAGAAGATATGTGGCTGAATGCAGGTTGTGTCAAAAGGAGGCACTGTGGATGGACTGCCAAGAGTAAACATAAAATAATGAAAAAAGAAGGAGAAAGGGAAGTTCTAACCTGTGAAAAATCTGATTCCAAGGAGCAAAGATTATTTGTACTTAAACCCAGGTAAAGTAATCAATAGGGGAAAGAGTAAAACCCAGGAAAAGTAATCAATAGGGGAAAGAGTAAAACCCAGGAAAAGTAATCAATGGGGAAAGAGTAAAAATAAGAAAACAAAAATTTAAAATCATTTCCCCTAAACTTAAAAAATAATAGGGCCAACACTTTTAGATTGCTTTCAGTCAAGGACATTGGGAGGCATATGCACTGCACTGATTTCAGTGCAACTTGTTTAGAAGAGGGGGTAGCATTTCTAATAAAAAAAATATGTATTTTTTAAAGGGCATTCTTCTTTAAGAATGCCGCTTGTGTCTGTCTGCACATGTCTTTTGCGACTGTGCAACTTGTTTACATTTTCATCTTCCACTCACATGGAATTTGAATACAGGAAAATGTTTGGACTGCGGACCAAGGTAAGGAAAATGGGAAAAGTAAGAGGTATGTGCGCAATTCAAATACACAAGATGCTTGGACAGTGGACTACGGATGGACAAGTAAGAGGTAGGTTTCTTTGTGTACAAACGTGGTAGGTAGGTAGGAGTGTGTGCATGTGAGAGGTAGATAGGTAGTGTATGTGTGTGTGTGCGTGTGTGTGTGTGTGTGTGTGTGTGTGTGTGTGTGTGTGTGTGTGTGTGTGTGCGTATATGTCTGTGTAAAAGTAGTAGGTAGGTGTGTGTGTGTGTGTGTGTGTGTGTGTGTGTGTGTGTGTGTGTGTGTGTGTGTGTGCGTGTGGGTGTGTGTAAGCGGCTTATACTAGGTGTGAGAAAGAGAGGTAGATAGCTGTGTCTGTGTGTGTGTGTGTGTGTGTGTGTGTGTGTGTGTGTGTGTGTGTGTATGTGTGTGTGATGATGATGATGCCACTCAACTGTACATACTTTATTAGAATGTCCAGATTGTTGCCTCTTATTATCAGTGTATTTTGTCTGGCAAATTATTAAACACCGGAGTTGGAAAATAATGACAGACAGAGTTTCAGACTTCATACCCTTCAACAATTCATGCTGATGTGAAACCTGTTATTCTATCAACTTTCTAGGTTTGTAGGAGCAATATTTAAAAATGTCCATATTTCAAGGCCTTTGCCTCACTTTTATTTATGGTTTTGTTGCTCTACGAAGTTGAGAGGTATGGTGTGTGTAAGAGGTAGCTAGCATACCTCTCAACTGTCCAAATTTTGCAGAATGTCCAGATTTTTACCCCATATTTTTTGTCTGTTCCTTATAAAACTTGAGATTTTCTAGAAAATCATTGAGGGCTGAAGTTATTAACTAATGACAGACATTTGAGTTTCAGACTTCATATCTTTTAGAAAAATGCATGCTAACACAAATCCTGTTATTCTAGCAACTTTCTAAGCTAATGACAGCATTATTTAAAATCTGTCCCTGTTTATTTTCGGCTTTGTCTAGATTTCTTGCACTAAGAGCTATGTAGGGGTGTGTGTTAGTGAAATGCCCTAGTTAGCGATAGCAGGTGTTTAATAACTTGCTTAGACTCAAAACCTGTACCTTGGTTACAGAAAACAAGAGCCTGAATCCTTTACCCCAACTATCATGCTGCATTTTTGGAAGAACTGACTTTCAAGTACTTTTTCAAAGAACCGAGTTTGAGTTACAGGTTAAGCATTTTTCAGGTAAATGAGTTTCAGGTGAATTTTCAAGGAATTGTGAGCTTCAAGGGAAGAAATGTTTACTGCTGCTCATGCTAAGTCTGATTACAATGTGCAACTGTTTTGTTTTGCAAATGAAATCACTATTGTGATATAGAATTGAAAAGCTTAGTAGCACAACAGGTAGCATGTTTATTTGTGAAGAAGGCTGTGGGTTCTACTCCATCAGCATGTAGCTGGATTACTGACAGTACATTGTACTTTAAGGGGGTGAGGTGCTGCAATGCTGAGTATGTTCTCCTTTGGATAAGATGCCTAGTACTTATGAACTTGTTATCTGTTTGACAACCATTCCCTATTGCAATATTACCAGCTTAACATTTTTTTAATGTAACTTAGGCAATTTATTCTTCAAGAGCAGCTGGCACTGAATTTGTAGATGAAACACTGAAATATAAAGTTGTTTGCTAGCAGCAACCTGTTCATTAGTTATAGATGTCTTTAATGTGGAATTATCCAGATTACTTTTACTTCTACAGAGATTGTGCATATTGACTGATATCAGTGGATGGTAATAACAGGGGTTTGAGTGGCCTTTTATGGTTGAAATTTTCTGAATTGGGCAGTTTTTTTCATTACTGTTTCATATGTTTTGTTTCATTGCTTACTGGAAAAATGTTCAAAACTATAAATTTAAAACATGCTCTAACAAGTGGTGCTGTGTTATACAAGGGATGTACTATAATACAATCAGGAAGGTGAATCAAAGAACTCTTGCATGTTTGTATGGTCCTAAATGAGTGCAAGGGACCTATGATTTGAAAACAGCCATTAGTCAGATGCATTTTCTTTAAATGTGGGTTTCAATGAATCTGATTTTCAAAGAATGTTTTCATTGTAAGACTGTACTGCTTTGTTTAGCAAATGTCTATCAGTGTTTGTGCTATAAAATTTGAAATTAAAGTTTTAAATTAAATCTAAATATCTGTAATCATTGTAGAAGTAAAGTAGAAAACAGTATGCACACTGAGAGTTGTGAACAATGTTTATGGTAAATGAGAAATAGCCAATTAATGGGACACTGGAATGGCTGTGGAGGTGTGTGTATGGGAGTGGGGTGGCTATGTATGGAGGGGCCCCGATCCATTATCCTGCCTAGGGCCCCATTTGACCTTGATCTGGCTCTGACTAGGACCCCATGTAGAGGTCCCGTGGTTTAGTTAAAAAAATATTCTAAAACAAGGATATGAGAATGTATTGATATTTGCATCTAAATGGGATTTTAACAAAGGGTGGATTTTTTCACACCTACACCTTAATCAGCCTTTAAGTAGGAGATAATGATGTATAAATTTTATTAGAGAATGGCTGACCTGTAGATTGGCACCCTGACTGGAGAATGAACATTCTCCAGCATGGCGTTAATGCACAGATAATGCCCACTGAAAAACAAGTCTGCGGCTTCACAGCAGCATATCAAGCTGGACTGAAAGTAACATAATGGCCGCCATTATTTTACACTTGCTAAATTAAATCTAAAAACAATGTGCGTGACCATCACATAGATTAGAAGCGAAACTTCTGTAACACAAGCTGCTAACTGCTGCTGCTGCCTAGGGTCACGTGTATGTGTGTGTGTGTGTGTGTGTGTGTGTGTGTGTGTGTGTGTGTGTGTGTGTGTGTGTGTGTGTGTGTGTGTGTATGTGTGTGTATTGTTAACTTCTGCTGCCAAGGATCGCTCACTGTGTCTAACTCTTCTACTGCCACTGTACGTGTGTGTGTGTGTGTGTGTGTGTGTGTGTGTGTGTGTGTGTGTGTGTGTGTGTGTGTGTGTGTGTGTGGGAATGGCCATCTAGAATGATGGCATCACTCCCAGATTCTACCTCACTTCTCGGCTAAGTGTAAAATCCAGGACCCCTCCCATAAGCTGAGACCCTGGATATGAAGGAATAAATGAATCAACATATTAACAAAAGGGTGGTGTGACAGGCAGAGACAGCTGAAAAAAAGAGAAAATTTATATGAAGCTGTAACTTGGTTGTGGACGGGGGCAGCAGTGTGAGAGCTGTGAGTACAAATTTGAAAATCCTAGTTACACCCATGCTTTCAGTAAATGTGAACAGTATTATCAATTCTAAGAAAGGATAGGGATATACTGGAATGGTGTGATACATGTGATGCTGATGTTATTATGCCAGATGGTGCAAGATTACTGACAAGTGAAGAAATACTGCAAACAGAAAAATGTGGGGGAAAATATAATACGGAAATGAGGAAGCGGAAGTTGTTCTGGAGTGGCTGTGTTGTGTAAAAAAACATTGAAGATACTAGATGTAAAACTGGTAAGGATGGGAAGGTTTACTGTTGTGGATGTAACATGTGAAGATTACATATTTTATGGAATAATAGCATTGTATGCATATATAACTAGCAAGGAAAGAGAATCTGTTTAATTTATAATTGTAGGGGACTTAAGTTGTGATTTAAGAGGAAGTTATAAAAAGAGAGGGCAACATAAAAAATATTGGAACTGATAACATGGTAAGTGAGCTATGTGGAACAAAAGTCAATGGATTTATCAAAGGGGGACACTTGGATCTAAAATTGATTATTTTATATTATTAAAAGGCTTGAGGTTAGCAGATCCTAATACACTTGTGATGGTCTATATAATATAGAGTATGGAATACTGAAGGAATGAATGGACTGGCAAAGAGAATATTTTTGTAAATGCACTGAATGAATAGTTGAAGGAAGATTTTACTATGAAGAGTTATGGAGTGGAATATTAAATAACTGGAGACCAATCACTCAAACAGGGATTATAAAATGTCATGGGAATATTAGAGAGGAGAATGGAATGACGGTTAAGGAAATGTATGGAAGAAAGTATATATGTTATAAAAGGAAAGTAACGTTATGAATTGTTATTTGTTTGAGAGAAATTGTGGATGATGTTATAAGTAGATGGGAAGGTGTGAAACTTATGGCAAGGGGTATGAGCAAGTCATTTGATACCACAGGATATGATGCTTTGTGGAATCTTATGAAGAAGTATGTGACAGTTAATAAAATTAAGAGATTGTGTATGTCAGCATATCACAATAATAGGGTGACAGTGTTAGTGAACAGGTGGCTGAGTAAAGAAATATGCATGAAGTGTGGTATAAGACAAGGAAGTCTTATGAGTGGGATATTGTCTGCACTGGTAATGAATCTGATAGTGAGTAAAGTAGCTTATAAAATGAAAGATTTTATATATGTGATGCAAAAGGAAGTGGTGATTTCAGTATTTTTGACATACACAGACAATAAAGATATAGTTGCTAAGAACAAAATATGAATGAGGGGAGTGCAGGTTTGTCTGACTGGATATTTAATTGAAATTGGAATGACCTCAAATAAAGATAAAAGTAACGGTTTGGGTCATGTAGTTAAAACTGGGGGTGTGCATTTTGCAATGAATGCACTGTCTTTGCTATGAATAAAATATGAGAAAAATGATGTAGCTATGATGGAATGAGAAACCTGATTAAAGAAATGAGGGCAATATGTCTTCTGTGGAGGACATATAGACTTCTTCTCTTTCAACTGCTCACGTTAGGGGTCACCACAATGGATCATCTGTTTTCATTTCTTCCTGTCCTCTGCGTCTTGCTCTGTCACACCAATCACCTGCATGTCCTCTCTCACCACATCCATAAACCTTATCTTAGGCCTTCCTCTTTTCCTCTTACCTGGCAGCTCCATCCTTAGCATCCTTTTCCCAATATACTCTGCATCCCTCCTCAGCAAATGTTCAAACCAATGCAATCTTGCCTCTCTGACTGTCTCCAAACCATCCAAACTAAGCTGACCCTCTAATATACTGATTCCTAATCCTGTCTATCCTTGTCACACTCAGTGCAAATCTTAATATCTTTAACTTTGACACATCCAGCTCTAACTCCTGCCTTTTTGTCAATGCCACTCTCCAACCCATATAACATAGCTGGTCTCGCTACCCTCTTATAGACCTTCCCTTTCAGTCTTACTGCTACCCGTCTGTCAAAAATCACTCCTGCCATTCTTCTCCACCCTGCTTGTACTCTCTTCTTCACCTATCTTCCACACTCACCATTACTCTGAACTGTTGATCCCAAGTACTTAAACTCATCTACCTTCGCCAACTCTACTCCCTGCATCCTCACCATTCCTCTATCCTCCCTCTCATTCACACACATATATTCTGTCTTAGTCCTGCTGACCTTCATTCCTCTTCTCTCTAGAGCATATCTCCACCTCTCCAGGGTCTCCTCCACCTGTTCCCTACTCTCACTACAGATCACAATGTCATCTGCAAACATCATAGTCAACAGGGCCTCCGGTCTGAAATTGTCTGTCAACCTGTCCATCACCACTGCAAATAAGAAAGTGCTCAGAGCTGATCCTTGATGTAATCCTACCTCCACCTTAAACGCATCTGTCACTCCCACCACAGACCTCACCGCTGTCACACTACCCTTGTACATATCCTGTACCACTCTTACATACTTCTCTGCCACTCCCGACTTCCTCATACAATACCACAACTTCTTTCTAGGCACCGTGTCATATGCTTTCTTTAAGTCTACAAAGACACAATGGAACTCCTTCTGACCTTCTCTATATTTCTCCATCAACATTCTCAGAGCAAACATTGCATCTGTAGTGCTCTTTCCCGGCATAAAACCATACTGTTTATCACTAAACATCATCTCCCTTCATAACCAAGCTTTCACTACTCTTTCCCATAACTTCAAGCTGTGACTGATCAATTTTATCACTCTGTAGTTACTACAGCTCTGCACATCACCCTTATTCTTAAAGATAGGTACTAAAACACTTTTTCTCCACTATCTATATATATATATATATATATATATCTATATATATATATATCTATATATATATATATATATATATATATATATATATATATATATATATACTAGCTTCAGAAAAAAGTTTATTTGGTGAATTTGGTATTAATCAGGAAAAAAATCATATTTATCAACTATTTATATGATCCCAGTAAATCTGAAAAGGAAATTGTGCAACTGGCATTTACTTTCATATGGATTTCAAGATAAAATCCCAGAGAAAAGAGGTGTGCTGTATAAGTGAGAAGGTCAAGGGGGGTTGGGGATACCCTTTTCCTGTTGTGGTTTTACAAGGCTGTGACTCTGGCCTCTGCCACTTTTAGTAATCTGACTTCCAATGTGCCTTCCTCCCCTCCTTCATTGCTATTCTCTGGTGCACAAGCTATTTAAGCACTGTTCCAACTCATTGACTTCCAATGTCCCTTCCTGCCCTCCTTCATTGCTATTGTCTGTTGCATAAGCTATTTAAGTACTGTTCCTACTCACTGACTTCCAATGTCCCTTCCTGCCCTCCTTCATTGCTATTGTCTGTTGCATAAGCTATTTAAGTACTGTTCCAACTCATTGACTTCCAGTGTCCCTTCCTCCCCTCCTTCATTGCTACTGTGTGTTGCATAAGCTATTTAAGTTCTGCTCCTTGTCACTGACTTCCAGTGTCACTTCCTCCCCTCCTTCATATTTATTGTCTTTTGCATAAGCTATTTAAGTTCTGTTCCTACTCACTGACTTCCAGTGTCACTTCCTCCCCTCCTTCATTGCTATTGTCTGTTGCATAAGCTATTTAAGTACTGTTCCTACTCACTGACTTCCAGTGTCCCTTCCTCCCCTCCTTCATTGCTATTGTCTGTTGCATAAGCTATTTAAGTACTGTTCCTACTCACTGACTTCCACTGCCCCTTCCTCCCCTCCTTCATTGCTATTGTCTGTTGCATAAGCTATTTAAGTACTTTTCCTACTCACTGACTTCCAATGTCCCTTCCTCCCCTACTTCATTGCTACTCTCTGTTGCATAAGCTATTTAAGTACTGTTCCTACCCTCGGAGATCCAATGTCCCTTCCTCACCTCCTTCATTGCTATTGTCTTTTGCATAAGCTATTTAAATACTGTTAATACCCACTAACTTCCAGTGTCCATTCCTGCCCTCCTTCATTGCTATTGTCTGTTGCATAAGCTATTTAAATTCTGTTCCTAGTCACTGACTTCCAGTGTCACTTCCTCCCCTACTTCATAGCTGTTGTCTGTTGCAT